>NC_140376.1:2880000-2927500 GCF_054491055.1 Hypomesus nipponensis | reverse complement strand
GAGCCGCGGAACAGAACCACAAGTACTCAATCACAGCTAAGTTTACGAAACATAACCACAGAGCTCACACCCTGTAGTGAGGCTGGGGCTGGGGCCAGGACTGGGGCTAGGGCTGGGGGTTGGGGCCGGGGCTGGGGCCGGGGCCGGGGCTGGGGCCAGGACTGGGGCTAGGGCTGGGGCTGGGGCTGGGGCTAGGGCTGGGGCTGGGGCTGGGGCTGGGGCTGGGGCTGGGGCCGCGGCCGGGGCCAGGCCTGGGGCCGGGGCTAGGGCTAGGGCTGGGGCTGGGGCTGGGGCTAGGGCTAGGACTTGGGCTTTTACACAGATACCATACACAGATATGTTTTATAGACAGTAGTAGCTCTATACAGTAGAGCAGTGAGGGAAATAAACAGCTGCAAATCCTCTCTGTGATCCTGGGAGGAGGGTCCTGGGAGGGGGGTCCTGGGAGGGGGGAGTGAGGTGGTGTTCCTCCCCAGGGTCTGGCCTGGTCTGGGGGGGCCCTGCCCTCACACCCTCTCCCCTTACCACCCATACCGCCCCGCCCTCTCACGCCGGCCTCTTTGAAGCCGTTGCTGGGAGGACACACTTGAGAGTGATAACGACACAGGCCCCGGGGTACTGTGCCAGGTACTGCCAGAGCTGGCACAGGATGATACAGAGTCACCCACCAGTCCCCCCCTCCTGCCCCCAGCCCCCACCATCCTCCTGTCCCCCCGCTCTGGGGAGGAAAGGGGAGAAGGCCAACCGGGGAAGGAAGGATGTGGGGGGTGTTGCTCTCCAAGCCCAACTATGGCAGTGCCCTGGAAGGAGAGAGAGAGACAGAGACAGAGAGAGAGCGAGATAGACAGAGAGAGAGAGACAGAGAGAGAGACAGAGAGAGACACACAGAGAGACAGAGAGAGAGACAGAGAGAGGTTGAGACAGATAGAGACAGAGAGAGAGACAGAGAGAGAGCGAGATAGACAGAGAGACAGAGAGACAGAGAGAGATAGACAGAGAGACAGAGACACAGAGAGAGACAGATAGCGACAGAGACAGAGAGAGAGAGATAGACAGAGACACAGAGAGAGACAGATAGCGACAGAGAGAGAGAGAGAGATAGACAGAGAGAGACAGAGAGAGAGAGAGAGACAGATAGACAGAGAGAGAGAGAGACAGAGAGAGAGAGACAGACAGAGAGAGAGACGGAGAGAGAAACAGATAGAGACAGAAAAAAGGAGGATAGGATGGGTTTGTAGTAATCCGTGTTTCTCATTTTTGTGTGTACGTTTAACCTGTGTGTGTGTGTGCGAGGGGCCCGTGTGTAATGGATATTGGTGTGTCCTGTGTTTAAATCTGCTCCCTGGTGTCTTTAGAGAGATCACTTCTGACACGGAACACGATCCACCTGGTGCCTGGTTACCGAGGAAACAGCGACTAAGGGCAATATTGATGCTCAGTCTCGTGTCACAATGCACACTACCTCTGAGTCACATGACAGGCTGTCTTTACAGACTGTGTAAGTTCAGATTTGCGGCAAGTGTGTTTTACTCGTAACTCCGAACAATGACTCATTAAACATGGATGAATGGACTTTTTCCAGTCACCAATGTCTCTGGAGTGTAAAAGGAAGCTCTGGTGAACAGGGGTTACCAGGAAATGAAGTTCCAGTGATTCAAGGGATGGCTGTTCCCCATAACTGGACTACAACCTCTGCTGCCAGATATAACAGCTTTGCTGATAGCTGTGTGTGTGTGTGTGTGTGTGTGTGTGTGTGTGTGTGTGTGGAGGGGGGGGGGGTGAGATGGTGTTTCAGATCAAGATTCACACATTCTTGCTGCATGAAGTCAGATATCTGGAAGAGAAATCACCTCTTGGACAACTTGTTAAGTCCAAAAAGAAAAAGGATAGATAGAGAAACAGATGAAGCAAGAGAGACCAAAAGAGACAGTCAGAAATGGAAGGAAGAGAGAGAGCAAGAAAGAGACAGAGAGAGAGAAGAAGAAATAGAGAAAGGGAGGGACAAAGCAACTAAAGTGTGACAGGTTCTTAGTAAACCCTGTTTGGATCCAGGAAGCAGCAATATCCTCTGGCTGGCCCAGACCCTGATCTATCCTGAGGATTAGTCTTCAGGGCTCCTTCCCTGTGCAGTGGAACCAGGGGTCATCTGAGGTACCACACACACACACACACACACACACACACAGCCCTGGGGTGCTGTCTAGGAGGGAGCTCCTGCTTCGCGTTGGTCCTCCTCCTTCTCAGAAAGCCCTGCGGGAGGTGATTACAGGAAGGCCCGGAGGACGATCACAGATTAGCCCTCTTGTTACCTCCTGCTATTGTCTGAGTGTGTGTGGCCAACTTACCCTGGAAGCTGGTCAGAGACAGACAGACAGACAGGCAGAGAGACATACAGGCAGAGAGATGGTGAGAGAGGGAGAGACAGAGAGAGACAGAGAGATGGTGAGAGAGAGACAGAGAGACAGAGAGATGCTGAGAGAGAGACAGCAAGACAGAGAGATGGTAAGAGAGAGAGAATCAGAGAGAAAGACAGAGAGATGGTGAGAGAGAAAGACAGAGAGAAAGGTGTACTGCTCCAGACTGTCCTGCTGTTGAACCAACTTATTAGCACACATTAGCATATCCTCCAGCCCAGACACTTTAACAAGCAGGAAGAAAAACATTGGTTTGTCAGGATTGTTGAACCCCACCAGGGCATCTGGAGAGAGCCAGACAAGACCCAGGCAGCCCCTAGCCCCTATCCCCAGCCCTACTCCTGTGATAGGATTAAAAAAAACATGTTTTCTTCCTTTGGCTACATTGAAACATTCTACTTCAAGGCTTGCTTGGCTCTCGATCTCAGAGTAAATACAAGTTGTTAACCAGAAAAAAAAAAAGTGTCATTATTGTCTGTTGTATGTGTCAGTTTGATGACGGGACACGTGATGCAGGCCGCAATGCCCTGCTGGCTAATGATAAAGATGGGCGGGCATAGAGCAGGTTCTTTACAAAGTACTGATTCAAGATCAACTTTTCTGAAAAATAGTTGAGATTAAAACAGTGGAACTCATTTGTAACTGATTCATGGTCAGATACGTTGTATAGGCAAGTGGAACTCTGGGAAAAAGGTTCATGTGACGTTAGTTTTCGCAGAAAATCAACAGCGGTAGGGACTAAAAGCCACGGGGCTGCAAAGAGACAGTAAAACAAGGAAGAGGAACAGGTTGCAATGAAACAAATATCCCTCTATTAATCAGTTTAAAAAAAAGAATGTCGAGATAGCCAACGTTAGCTACCTTTTGAAGCATCTCCATTTACCATATAGTTATATATGCTCATCCTCAGCCAACGGTAGCTAACTTCAGTCAGTCACTGAGATAGGACATTTTCACAACTAAAACGAATTTTAAATATGAACTCAGGACAACTGTAGGTCAGAAGGGGCTTTCTACACTGTCCTTGATGGCCATCGATTCCAAACTGATAACGGAGCTGAACTTGATCAGCGACTTTTAAAAGAAGAAGACGAGAAAGAAGAACTTCTAAAGTAAGAGCTATTTTGCTATCTGTGAATTGAGAAGGGTAATATCGCTAATCTGCTATGATTGCATGGCCAGATCATGTATTTTGCTGAGTTTATTTGATATGCTGTTTGCATAGCGGCTGTATTGCATAATTATGAGATGGCAGTCCTTGGTTTAACGAATTGGACACGCATAGTTTGCTGTCTTTCAGATTTCGACCAATAGGTGTGTGTGATCTGACATGGCTGGAGGTTATAATAATTAAGTTGGGCCTTTGCATTGTGCGTGTGTTTGTGGAGTATGTCTGGGTGCAAATCCGTCCTTGAGCACAGCCTGTCCTTACTTTTACGGAACGTGCGTCTCCCGCAGTCCCTAGTGGCACCAGCGTATCCTGTAGTTAGACGGTTTAGAGGTCAGTGTGTTGGAGATGACATCATCCAATTAGCGCTAGATGATCTGTCTTGTGTCTCCAAGGAGATGACAGATTCATGGGGGCTTTTATGACTGCCTGGGAGCAGCAGAGCTCGATGTGAGTAGTATTATGGTCTGGAGGAGAGGGTGTGGAGACCCACCGTGCTGTCTCTGTTTCTACTGATGGCTCAAACCCAAGATGCTCTGTTAGAAACGTGTACTTGAGTGAGTTGTACTTCTAACTGTCTTCTCTACTACGCTCACCTCTCCCCCACCTCTCCCCCATCTCTCCCTCACCTCTCCCCCACCTCTCCCCCACCTCTCCCCCATCTCTCCCCCATCTCTCCCCCATCTCTCCCCCACCTCTCCCCCACCTCTCCCTCACCTCTCCCCCACCTCTCCCCCATCTCTCTCGTATCTCTCCCTCACCTCTCCCCCACCTCTCCCTCACCTCTCCCCCACCTCTCCCCCATCTCTCTCGTATCTCTCCCCCATCTCTCCCCCATCTCTCCCCCATCTCTCCCCCATCTCTCCCTCACCTCTCCCCCATCTCTCCCCCATCTCTCCCCCATCTCTCCCTCACCTCTCCCCCATCTCTCCCTCATCTCTCCCTCACCTCTCCCCCACCTCTCCCCCACCTCTCCCTCACCTCTCCCCCACCTCTCCCCCATCTCTCTCGTATCTCTCCCTCACCTCTCCCCCACCTCTCCCCCACCTCTCCCCCATCTCTCTCGTATCTCTCCCTCATCTCTCCCCCATCTCTCCCCCACCTCTCCCCCATCTCTCCCTCACCTCTCCCCCATCTCTCTCCCACCGCTCGTTGTCTTGCTCCACTACAGATTGCCTCCAAATGTTCGTCCAGAACACAACATGCTTGCCTGTGCCTCTCTCACAGATCACAGACTTCTGGGGCCTCCCTCACCCTCCCTCGCTCTCTCCTTCTCTCCCTGTCCCTTCCCTCTCTTCCTCCCCCTTCCCTGTCTCCATCCCTTCATCCCTCCCCTGGTAACCAAGCTCAATCCTGGAGAGGTGATTTACCTCTGGATCTTCATGGCTGACAATGTGTCAGTCCCCCCTAGCCCCAGCCAATCTCTCCTCTCTCCCTCCTTTCCTCCAGCCAATCTCTCCTCTCTCCCCCCCTCTCCTCCAGTCCTTCAAAGCCGTCCCTGCCTCCCTCCCTCCATCTCTTCATCACCCTCACCTTTTATCCTTCCCCTAAACCCTCACCTCACCTCCCCCTCACCTCACCCCTCCATCCCTCCCCTCACCCCCCCCCCCCCCTCACCTCCTCCCTCCATCATGTCCCAGGCCTCAGCCCCGGGGCAATCTCTCATGAGGCAAGCAGGACTGCCAAACATGGTTTTCATTTTCCACTGTTGACTTTCTCTGTCTCTTCCCTTTTTTCCTCCTGCGCTGCTCTTTTCCCGGGGGAGGGGGGGGGGGTGGGGGGTGGGGGGGGGAGGGGCATCAAGTTAATTGCAAACGTTTGTTTTGCGTTGTTCCGATACAGCAGAGGGAGATGTGAAGTGTGCTGTGACAGCACAGGAGGGGTGGGGGGGTTGGCTTGGGTTCTGGGGTACCGAGAAAGGGAGAGAGAGAGAGAGAGAGAGGGGGGGAGCGAGAGCAAGAGAGAGAGGGAGAGAGCAAGAGAGAGAGAGTGAGGGGGGGGGGGTTGTGGGGGGGGGGGTTGGGGAGGGGGGAAATGGGGCTGAGGTGCGGAACAACAAGTCTCATCTTACATCTGTAAGACAAATGGATTTTATGGTTTGCACAAATCAGTCACCCAGAGGAGAGAGGGGCTCCCCACGGCCCCCTGAGCCCCCGCAGAGGTGATCCACTCAGCGGGTTAGCACGGGTTAGCACAGGTTAGCACAGGTTAGCACAGGTTAGCACGGGTTAGCACAGGTTAGCACGGGTTAGCACGGGTTAGCACAGGTTAGCACGGGTTAGCACAGGTTAGCACAGGTTAGCACGGGTTAGCACAGGTTAGCACGGGTTAGCACGGGTTACCACAGGTTAGCACGGGTTAGCACGGGTTAGCACAGGGTGTCTCAGCAGGGGTCACGAACGCACAGTGAGGGACAGCCTCAAAGGGAAGCAAAACTCCTCTGTGATTCAGTTCCCAAACTTTACAACCCAGGAAGCATCCACACTCAACTACCCTCTACCCCCCCTCTACCCCCGCACCCCCATTTACCCCCCTGAGCTCGCTGGTCTCCCCCCCCCACACACCACCACCCCTCTCAGACCACAGTGAGCCGATATTAAACATCAGGAAATAATATCCACAACCCCCACGCACCCCCCCCACCACCACCACCAACCAGCGGGCGGATGTCAACAGTGCCAGAAACACAGGCTTCAGTCGTACCTTCTCCGCCTGCTCAGGCGAACAAACGAAGAAAGGAAGGAGTAAACGAAGGGAGAAAGCGATTGCAGATGTCTCTCCTAGATGAAGGACTGTGACTCAGGCAAGGATGAGTCAATAACAGACGTCAGATGGCTGTGTTCAACTATTGTATTCCTGTAAAACGGCTGCTTTTGGTGTTCCTGATTTGTGTGTGTGTGTGTCTGTATGTGTGTGTTCTCCTGCAATCCCTGGTTTGAGTTAAAAGACTCCCCAACACATTGAAACAACTTACCCTGTTCTTCACCAACAGAGATGGTCACACACAAACACACACACACACACTGAAAACGGAGGGAGGGCTTTCCCCTTGATTACAGCTAATGTGGTACCAGAATCTTTCCTGTGATCAACTCACCCACTAACAAATACTAACATTTTCCCAGACTAGCTGAGCCCATCCTGGTTCTGACCCAGAACATCCAGGGCCAGCCTGGTTCTGACCCAGGACACCCAGGGCCAGCCTGGTTCTGACCCAGGACACCCAGGGATAGCCTTGCCTAGCCTGGACCGATTCACTCCCCGCTGGTTTGATGACTCAGTCTCCAGAAACCACACAGTCACACTGAGGAATGCTGTTGCTCATTCATGCTTTGCTTCGTCCTAGAGTCCCAATCTGGTGGGCCTTGATCCTGGCTCTTTGACTCACACATTCACACGTGTGTGTGTGTGTGTTTAGCACAATCACTTTTGAGTGTGAGTCATGATAGCATTTGTGTTAACATGCTGCTGGAGAAAATTGTCACCTGCTACTCTCCATTACTGCACTGACTGTGTGTGTGTTTGTGTGTGTGCCTGTATCTGCATACATGCGTGTACAACTGTTGATATGATCTTCTACAGTTATGTCCATCTTTTATCCACACACACACACACACACACACACACACACACACACCTGGGGCTTATTACTGGGGAGGAAGCATGGTACAGACCAACACTCCAGTGATCAAACTATCACCTATATTTCATCACTTCATACACACAGCACTCATCTTTATATCACATACCAGCACACACTTCTATAAGCACGCACTCTCTCGCTTATCTGTGCTTACTCCTTAACATTCTGGTCTCATCACACATCCTATATCACATACACCAAAGAGATCACACACAAGAACACACACACACCAAATAACACACACACACAAAATAACACACACACACCATTCCTTTCCACTTTAGTTCTCTTCTCCATGACCTGAAAACCATCAGTTAACAAACGATGTTTGGGTCTGAAGACCCTCCTCCCTCTGTCTCCAGGGAGAGGTCAGAGGTCACCTGGGTATGACAGCCAGCCGTCAACACCTCGTGTTTGTCTGAGCTCCCTCTCTCTGTCTCTCTCTGCATCTCTCTGTCTTTCTCTGCCTCTCTCTGTCTCTCTCTGACTCCTCTCTCTGCCTCTCTTTGCTTCTCTTTGTCTCTCTCTGACTCCTCTCTCTTCCTCTCTCTGCCTCTCCAGCTCTGACTCCTTTCTCTGTCTCTCTCTGTCTCTCTCTGACTCCTCTCTGTCTCTCTCTGCCTCTCTTTGTCTCTCTCTGACTCCTCTCTCTGCCTCTCTCTGTCTCTCTCTGCCTCTCTCTGTCTCTCTCTGACTCCTCTCTCTTCCTCTCTCTGCCTCTCCAGCTCTGACTCCTCGGAGGAGGTCTGCTCTTCCAGGAACAGCCCTCAGAACCTGATGAGAGAGACCACAGAATGTAATACACTTAACACAAACACACACAAACAAGCAAACTTGCCCTCACATTATTATACGTACAAGTATACACTCATGCGCAAACACACACACGCACACATTCTTGAAATCCCAGAGGATTTGGGATGTTTCTTACTAAACAAACAAGCGTCTGTTTTGCCTCCAAGGCAGTGGTTGGGGTGGTCAAGAAAGATTCCGGGGTAGTTTTTGTGTCGTAAAAATGTGGTTGGTCGAAAACAAACACGAGCGTTGCACCGCAGAGAGCTGAGTAAACCTGCTGGAGGGGTCAGGAGGACGGGGACGGGGACGGGGACGGGGACGGGGACGGGGGGTCAGTCTGCATGGGGACGGTCGAGGATGTGCAGCGATATGGACCGAGCAGAGGGATGCCTCACTGACAGTCAGGAGTGTTGAACTGACCCACTGTCGTTGGCAGAGCGTGTTTGTTGCAGATTGGCCGTATAAGGTGCTGAGCACACAGGTCCCTACAGGAGCACTCTGCACCAGGCCCCTACAGGAGCACTCTGCACCAGGCCCCTACAGGAGCATTGTGCATCTGGTTCTGGGAAGAGCCACACAAAGACACAGAGAAATAAGGAGGAGAGAGAGAGAGAAGGAGGGTGAGGGAGAGAGAGAGAGAGAGAAGGAGGGTGAGGGAGAGAGAAGGAGGAGAGAGAGAGAGAGAGAGAGAAGGAGGGTGAGGGAGAGAGAAGGAGGGTGAGGGAGAGAGAAGGAGGGTGAGGGAGAGAGAAGGAGGGTGAGGGAGAGAGAAGACAGACAGCAGGAGAGGTGATGAGTGTACTGGTTGTGTAGAAATCTTGTAGAACAATGGTGAGCTCAGGATATCAGTAAATTATGCTCAGAAAGAGATTAAACGAGAATAACAGAGGGCGAGAGAGAAGGAGAGAGAAAGAGCAAGTAAATCAACTAGAATGAGGTTAGAAGATTCAAGAGGAATGTTGATTGGACCCAGATCATCTGGCCCGATTCTCAAAACCTCTCTTCTGTGTGTGTGTGCATGTGCGTGTGTGTGTGTGCATGTGTGTGTGCATGTGTGTCTAAACAGACAGAGAGAGAGAGGGGAGAGGCGTGTCTGTGGCTTTGAATCTGAACATGGTTCCTGGTAGAACAAGATGCAGGGGAGCATTGCAACCTTACTCTGCCATCTACCCTGTCACTCTCTCTCTGTCACTGTCTCTCTCTGTCACTCTCTCTGTCACTCTCTCTCTGTCACTGTCTCTCTCTGTCACTCTCTCTGTCACTCTCTCTGTCACTCTCTCTCTGTCACTGTCTCTCTCTGTCACTGTCTCTCTCTGTCACTCTCTCTCTGTCACTGTCTCTCTCTGTCACTCTCTCTGTCACTCTCTCTCTGTCACTGTCTCTCTCTGTCACTGTCTCTCTCAGTCACTCTCTCTCTGTCACTGTCTCTCTCTGTCACTCTCTCTCTGTCACTGTCTCTCTCTGTCTCTCTCTCTGTCACTGTCTCTCTCTGTCACTCTCTCTGTCACTCTCTCTCTGTCACTCTCTCTCTGTCACTGTCTCTCTCTGTCACTCTCTCTGTCACTCTCTCTGTCACTGTCTCACTCTGTCTCTCTGTCACTCTCTCTGTCACTGTCTCTCTCTGTCACTCTCTCTGTCACTCTCTCTGTCACACTCTCTGTCACTGTCTCACTCTGTCTCTCTGTCACTCTCTCTGTCACTGTCTCTCTCTCTGTCACTCTCTCTGTCACTCTCTCTGTCACACTCTCTGTCACTGTCTCACTCTGTCTCTCTGTCACTCTCTCTGTCACTGTCTCTCTCTGTCACTCTCTCTGTCACACTCTCTGTCACTGTCTCACTCTGTCACTCTCTCTGTCACTCTCTCTGTCACACTCTCTGTCACTGTCTCACTCTGTCTCTCTGTCACTCTCTCTGTCACTGTCTCTCTGTCACTCTCTCTGTCACACTCTCTGTCACTGTCTCACTCTGTCTCTCTGTCACTCTCTCTGTCACTCTCTCTGTCACACTCTCTGTCACTGTCTCACTCTGTCTCTCTGTCACTGTCTCTCTCTGTCACTCTCTCTGTCACTGTCTCACTCTGTCTCTCTGTCACTCTCTCTGTCACTGTCTTTCTGTAAGGGTGTATGAGAGGTGTGTGAGGAGAGTAAGGGTGTATGATGAGGTGTGTGAGGAGAGTAAGGGTGTGTGTGAGGAGAGTAAGGGTGTATGATGAAGAAATGTGTCCGGCCTGTGACCCTTCCCACACTCTTCTCCTTTAACCAGTCTGTGTGTGAGTGAGTGTGTGTGTGTGTGTGTCTGGAGTTGGACCGTCTCTGTGTGGAGGTGGGGATGAATGGACACCTGCGTTGAGGGTGATTCATGTCTTGTTCCCTCTTTCCCATCTCTCCAACACTAAAGCTGTCCTCTCGCTCTCGGCTTTCCATGGTCCTGTTACTCACACACAGTTTACAGGCACAGAGACACACAGGGAACGTTCTGGCAAGGGGACAGTGTGTGCATGTATGTGTTTGCATGATTAGTTTTCCATATCCAGGGGTCTGGTATGGTGGTCTGGTCTGGTCTGGTCTGGGGTGGTCTGGTCTGGTCTGGTCTGGTCTGGTGAGGTCTGGTCTGGTCTGATGTCGGACGGGGTGGGCCGGGTGGTGGTGGGGGGAGTATTAGACAGGATAGGAGCCAGAGAAGGTCACACGCCTCCTCCTCCTCCTCTTCCTCTCAGTCTGTCTGACTGCTCCAGAGACGTCTCCCGGGGTCATATTTCTGTCTGTGTGCAGGTCACATGATAGCTGTCATATTAAGTGTACACCACTCAAGAACACTCAGCTGACCAGCTTTCAAGACAGAGTATGTTCTGTGTGTGTGTGTGTGTGTGTGTGTGTGTGTGTGAGGGAGTGTGTGTGTACGTCTCAGATGCATCATGCCATCTAGGGTGTTGTTTTCAGGTGCAGAGAGCTACTAGAGCTCCAGAGGCTGCTGTATACATCTCCCATGTGCTCTAATGGACTCAATCTCCCAACATGCACCCTGCACTGAGCAGCCATTTACATGCATGCATTTAGCAGAGGAAGCAGCGACTTCCAAGAAACAGCTTTACAAAAGTGCATAGGTCACTGATCATAACAACGAGATAGCCCCAAACAATGCGTGCAGCCAAAACATGAAGCATACATTGTGAAATAAAAAAAATAAATGCCAAGAACCAATAAAAGGCAAGAACCATAAGATCATGTAGTTACAAGTCACAATTAAACAACATCAACCTCAAAAGTGCAGGAGTGTACCTGTAGAAAAGCAAGCAACAATAATATATTTCACAGCGAGTACAATCATTTAAATCAGTTACAGCT
The DNA here is from genome assembly GCF_054491055.1 of Hypomesus nipponensis. Lineage (NCBI taxonomy): Eukaryota > Metazoa > Chordata > Actinopteri > Osmeriformes > Osmeridae > Hypomesus > Hypomesus nipponensis. Next base: position 2,916,136 of record NC_140376.1, on the reverse strand, counting down.
AACCAACAAGAGCAACAAGTCTCTCAACAAGAGTCTTTTGTGATCCTGGAGGAAACCGCCATCAGGACCTCGTCAAACATGGAAGTACTCTGTCACGCACCAAGCAGGCAGCAAACAGAACATGACATCACAGCCGTTATCTCTGCTGCATCCTGAGCCAGGATCCATGACGATGCCTCTCTTGTCTGCAGGTCAATGCTTCTCCTTTAACATACGGGTCAAGTACTGTACCCCTGGTGTAGTTCTGTTCACGGCCACTAGAGGGGGTGTGTGGCTGCTCACCAGTGTTCTCTCTGAGGACCAGGAACCCAGCACCTTTGACCTGCTAGGTGGGGTGAGACCTTCTGGCTCTGTCTGTAGATAGCTGCCATTTTGCCAGTGTCTCTCTGTCTCTCTGTCTCTCTGTCTCTCTGTCTCTCTGTCTCTCTGTCTCTCTCTCTCTCTCTCTGGGCTGCAGAGAGGAGCTGTCTAGCGAGGCTCTTCTGTGGTGAGGCTGACAACATTATGAGCCTTCTAAATTACTGCCACATTTATCATAACTTGCTGGTTGGTGTGTGTGTGTGTTTCTGTGTGTGTAGTGGGAAAGAGGGGAGAAATAGAAAGAAAAAAATTGAAAGAGAGAAATAATAGAACAGAGAGAGAGAGAGAGGCAGAGAGAGAGAGAGAGAGAGAGAGAGAGGCAGAGAGAGAGAGAGAGGCAGAGAGAGAGAGAGAGAGAGGCAGAGAGAGAGAGAGGCAGAGAGAGAGAGAGAGAGAGGCAGAGAGAGAGAGAGAGGCAGAGAGAGAGAGAGAGAGGCAGAGAGAGAGAGAGCGAGAGCTAGAGAGCGAGAGAGAGGCAGAGAGAGAGAGAGGCAGAGAGAGAGAGAGGCAGAGAGAGAGAGAGGCAGAGAGAGAGAGAGAGGCAGAGAGAGAGAGAGAGAGCGAGAGCTAGAGAGCGAGAGCTAGAGAGCGAGAGCTAGAGAGCGAGAGCTAGAGAGCGAGAGCTAGAGAGCGAGAGCTAGAGAGCGAGAACTAGAGAGAGACAGAGACAGAGAGACAGCAAGTACAAGAGAGACAGAGAAGAGGGCTGGACTGCCAGTGATCCAGGACATTTTGAACTCTTGTCTCAAAGCCACCAGGGAGAAGCTGCTGAGATGATGCTGTTGTTGTTATTGTGTGTTTGGATGGGACCCAGTTAAGGACTCTAAAACATCCTTGAGAGCTTCAGTCTGGCTGCTCCCCTCCCTGCCCTCCTCCCTGCACGCTAGCAGGCTCAGGCTGGGCTTGTGATGTCGGTGGGAAGCGGAGTGCATTGGCAGCACTCTGCAGCAACGGGATGAGTCATCGACGGAAGCGTGCGTTTCTTTATGAGTTCACGGCACTCAAGAGTGAGTGTGTGTTTGTGTGTGTGTGTGAGTGTGTTTACAAGAGTTGCTCCTCTCTATCAATCAGGGTTAGAGCGTGTCAGGGCTGGAGCCAGTTGGATCCTCCACCATCACCACGCTGCGTTCCCCAGGCCCCTCCTCCATCACCACGCTGCGTTCCCAGTCCCCTCCATCACCACGCTGGGTTCAGCATCAGCAGACCTTCAGCACGACCAGGCACAGCACGGCCCTCAGCCACGCCGGCCATGTTCCCTTCAGCGTTCCACGTTGTCATGAGAACAATGGAGACCTCTGACTGACCCGTCCTCCCCCTGACCAGCCTCGCACGGCCGGGTGGAGCCGGTCTGACCTGACCAGGCCCCTCTCCCTCTCGCCGCTCGGAACTGGAAGAGGAAAGAGCTGTAGTTTAGACCCAGAATCCCTTGGTCTGGTTTAGATAAAGTTCAACCCTGACCGGTATCTACCCCCCACCCCCCCTTTTCCAGTCACATGGTATGACCCAGGCCTCACCCACACCTGTGGGGCTGTGGCCAGTGGGGGGGGGGGGGGGGGTGGTGTTGGGGTTAGAGTTTGAGTGTGTGAGGTATTTGGCAGGTCTGTCTGTACTGCACCAGGGCTGTGTCAGTAAATGGAAGCGCGCGTGTGTTGGGTTGTTGTTAGGTTTTTTCAAAGCGCTGGAACTTCAGTGTGAAATTTGAACAGCGCTGTTTAACACACGTCACACAGAGTGACCCCATGCCAGCACGTCAGTCCACCAAGAGACAGAACTACATTATACAGAACGTCTAAATACACAGACTGAGACTGGGCGGGTCTGCACAGAGGCATTGGAGAGGAACTAATCGTGTTCATAGGTCAACGAACCACACTTTTGAGGACCCAAAAAACACACCTTCCTTTAATGAATGCATTCCAAGTGTGCGTGTGCGTGTGCGTGTGCGTGTGCGTGTGCGTGTGTGTGTACCACACCATCTCAATGACAGGTATTTTGTCCATCCGCAAATACCGTGTATTTACTGTACATCCATAAATATGTGTTTTTCCTGGCAGAATCACAACGGGACTCATCACCTCTCAGACGAGTGTGTGTCTGTGTGTGTGTGTGTGTGTGTAGCAGCAATGTGTCAAGGCTGCAGCCATCATCCTCCCAGGGTTACATGTGTTTATATTAGAAACGCATCTCATTGATAAACACAGCCGACATCCACCGGCATGTAAATTTAGCTCGCTCGACTCTCTTCCTGAAATACAGGAAACAGGAAGTGGGAGACAGGAAGAGAGCACGATGGCCTTCACCGCCCCGGCGCCAAGAAAATGGGCCTTTGAATGACACAACGTTTCTGTGGAGGTCCAAATCAAGTTTTGTGTGTGTGTGTGTGTGTGTGTAAATGTGTGTGAGAGTGTATTCTCACTATCGTCCAGAGGGGGCGCTGTAACTCGCCGCTCGCTTCTCTGACAGGATGTGATTACAGTGCGTCTCTTTCCAGATTGGCGCCATAACTCAATCTCCGTCTGGGATTAGATGACGGATTAGGAGACTAAAAGAGGAAATGTTTGATTATTTATTCCTCCCCCTCAGTATGGGATTAGCTCTCCTCTATGATGATCCCCCCCCCATCCTGTCTCCTCCCACTCCTGCCCCTTGAACCAGCCTCTCATCTCTTCACGCCCACGCCGTTCTGTTTACTCAGTCAGAACCCTAATCTGTTTAGCTGTGCTTTGTCTCTCTCTTCCTCCTCCTCCTCTTCTTCTTCTCTTCCTCCTTCAGCTCCTGCTGAGATGTTGCTGCTCTTAGACCACCCAGCCTCGAGTCCTCACACACACACACACACACACACACACACTGCCACTCTGTTCTCCACCTTTCTCCCGCTCCCTCCATCCCTCCATCCTGCTTTCTCCCGCTGGGAGGAATGGAATCACACCTCGTGTCTCCCAGAGGACCTGGCTCCCCAGGATGATGCAGCCCTCACCAGAGGACCTGGCTCCTCAGCATGATGCAGCCCTCACCAGAGGACCTGGCTCCTCAGCATGATGCAGCCCTCACCAGAGGACCTGGCTCCCCAGGATGATGCAGCCCTCACCAGAGGACCTGGCTCCTCAGCATGATGCAGCCCTCACCAGAGGACCTGGCTCCTCAGCATGATGCAGCCCTCACCAGAGGACCTGGCTCCTCAGCATGATGCAGCCCTCACCAGAGGACCTGGCTCCCCAGGATGATGCAGCCCTCACCAGAGGACCTGGCTCCCCAGCATGATGCAGCCCTCACCAGAGGACCTGGCTCCTCAGCATGATGCAGCCCTCACCAGAGGACCTGGCTCCTCAGCATGATGCAGCCCTCACCAGAGGACCTGGCTCCTCAGCATGATGCAGCCCTCACCAGAGGACCTGGCTCCCCAGGATGATGCAGCCCTCACCAGAGGACCTGGCTCCCGAGGATGATGCAGCCCTCACCAGAGGACCTGGCTCCCCAGGATGATGCAGCCCTCACCAGAGGACCTGGCTCCCCAGGATGATGCAGCCCTCACCAGAGGACCTGGCTCCCCAGGATGATGCAGCCCTCACCAGAGGACCTGGCTCCCCAGCATGATGCAGCCCTCACCAGAGGACCTGGCTCCCCAGGATGATGCAGCCCTCACCAGAGGACCTGGCTCCCCAGGATGATGCAGCCCTCACCAGAGGACCTGGCTCCTCAGCATGATGCAGCCCTCACCAGAGGACCTGGCTCCCCAGGATGATGCAGCCCTCACCAGAGGACCTGGCTCCTCAGCATGATGCAGCCCTCACCACTCTCTCTTTTCTTCTTTCTCTCCCTCTCTTTGCATCTCTCTCTCTCTCCCTTTCTGCATCTCACTCTTTGTATCTCTCTCTATCTTTCTCTCGCTCGCTTTCTCCAACCCTACCCATTCTTTCACCGCTGACATTAACTCTCCTGCTGGGTCTACTCACTGTCCCACTCACTCCCCCCCCCTCTCTCTTTCTCTCTCTCTATCTCTCTCCCGTCTCTCTCTCTCCCTGTCTCTCCCTGTCTCTCTCTCTCTTTCCTGTGGAAATGTGATCCTTTAACTGCAGCAGATAAGCAGGGCAGTGTGAGTGAGGGGTGAGTACAGGGTGTGTGTGTGTGTTTGACCTATATCCATTGATATCTAACATGTGTGAAAACGGGGTTTTACGCACAGAGAGACCTTTACCTAACTACACCCAGAGAGGAGGAGGATGGGGGGAGGGGGGGGGGTTGGGGGGGGGAGGGGGGGGGGGGTCAGACAGGGCTCGTTTTGTATCCTCCCATCTGTCTGTCTGTCTGTCTGTCTCTCAGAGATACTGTTTTACCACCATGTCTTTGTAGCATGAACACCATGACCTCATGATGGAATGTTCTTAATGAAATGCTCAGATTGCCAGCCAGCGGATATTACTCTCCCACAATATCTCCCTCCCTCCCTCCCTCCCTCCCTCCCTCCCTCCCTCCCTCCCTCCCTCCCTCCCTCCCTCCCTCCCTCCCTCCCTCCCTCCCTCCCTCCCTCCCTCCCTCCCTCCCTCCCTCCCTCCCTCCCTCCCTCCCTCCCTCCCTCCCTCCCTCCCTCCCTCCCTCCCTCCCTCCCTCCCTCCCTCCCTCCCTCCCTCCCTCCCTCCCTCCCTGATGGATGAAACCCAGTAGGAGGGCCACATTACCTCAACACATCTTCCTTTCTTTGTTTCTCCTTACACCCTCCATGCTACTATTCCTCCCTTCTCCTCCGTCCTCCTCCTTTTCCCCCCCTCCTCCCCCCTCCTCCTCCCTCTCACACCCTCTCCGTGATTCCCGGGATGTGGTGAGATGGATGAAATAGCGGAGAGGATTTTCCAGCCAGACAGGAGGGCGAATTCTTTATTAGTTGTAGTCCCCCTCCATTAATCAGAATTGGGGCGGACCTTTCCAGTGCAGTCGGGAAGTGAAGGGAGGGGGGGGGGGGGGGGCTGTGTGTAGGTGTGAACATAAGAGCAGACGCTCTTATCCAGAGCGACTTACAGTAAGTACAGGGACATTCTCCCCGAGGCAAGTAGGATGAAGGACACAACGTCATTTGGCACAGCCGAGAATCGAACCAACAATCTTCTGATCAACAGCCTGACCCCCTAACTGCTCAGCCATCTGACCCCATCTTAACCCCCTTACACCCCTTCCGCACGCAAACACACACACACACACACACACACACACACACACACACACACACACACACACACACACACACACACACATATTGTCAAACGAAGTCTCCCTCATGTCCAGGACTGCTGCTGTGTCGAGGCGTTCTGAGGGACATGGACCTTGTCTACAACACTAACCAATGAGCTCACTGCTGCTCTCAGCTGGGCTGTGAACTTATCTTACAAGTCTTTAGGGAGAGGGGTGAGGTGGGTGGGGGGAGAGGGGTGAGGTGGGGGGGGAGAGGGGTGAGGTGGAGTGGGTGGGTGGGGGAGAGGGGTGAGGTGGAGTGGGTGGGGGGGGAGAGGGGTGAGGTGGAGTGGGTGGGGGGGAGAGGGGTGAGGTGGAGTGGGTGGGGGGGGAGAGGGGTGAGGTGGAGTGGGTGGGGGGGGGGAGGGGTGAGGTGGAGTGGGTGGGGGGGGAGAGGGGTGAGGTGGAGTGGGTGGGGGGTGGAGAGAGGGGTGAGGTGGAGTGGGTGGGGGGGGAGGGGTGAGGTGGAGTGGGTGGGGGGGGAGAGGGGTGAGGTGGAGTGGGTGGGGGGGGAGAGGGGTGAGGTGGAGTGGGTGGGGGGGTGGAGAGGGGTGAGGTGGAGTGGGTGGGTGGGGGGGAGAGGGGTGAGGTGGAGTGGGTGGGGGGGGAGAGGGGTGAGAGGGAGTGGGTGGGGGGAGAGGGGTGATGTGGGTGGGGGGAGAGGGGTGAGGTGGAGTGGGAGGGGGGGAGAGGGGTGAGGTGGAGTGGGTGGGTGGGGGAGAGGGGTGAGGTGGAGTGGGTGGGGGGGGAGAGGGGTGAGGTGGAGTGGGTGGGGGGGGGAGAGGGGTGAGGTGGAGTGGGTGGGGGGGAGAGGGGTGAGGTGGAGTGGGTGGGGGGGGGGAGGGGTGAGGTGGAGTGGGTGGGGGGGAGAGGGGTGAGGTGGAGTGGGTGGGGGGTGGAGAGAGGGGTGAGGTGGAGTGGGTGGGGGGGGAGGGGTGAGGTGGAGTGGGTGGGGGGGGAGAGGGGTGAGGTGGAGTGGGTGGGGGGGAGAGGGGTGAGGTGGAGTGGGTGGGGGGGTGGAGAGGGGTGAGGTGGAGTGGGTGGGTGGGGGGGAGAGGGGTGAGGTGGAGTGGGTGGGGGGGGGAGAGGGGTGAGGTGGAGTGGGTGGGGGGGGGAGAGGGGTGAGGTGGAGTGGGTGGGGGGGGAGAGGGGTTGGTTGGCAGGATAGAACGTGATGAGACACTCAGAACGGTATTTTCTTGCTTGGCTGGCTTGGTGTGTGATGTCATTGTTGGTTAGTGTGTGTGTGTGTAAGTGTGTGTGTGTACATGTATGTATGTGTGTGTGTGTACAGTTTGCATCTGAAGTGCATCTTAATTCAACATCAATGAACTAACAGTCCACTTGGGGGATAAGTCCAGTCAGGGCCACATATCACTGGGTGTTGCAGCAATGGGGAACCCAGCCAAAGAACACACACACACACACACACACTCACACACACACACACACACAAACATACCTTAGTATTTACAGCTCCTGGTCAGCTCCCTCAAGGCCAAAAACCACCCAGCTAAAAAATTATTGTTGTCCAGCCATCTGGCTGTATGCAGACATCATACACCTCCTGCAAGGCAAAGCATCTCCTACAGGACGTCCATCAGAGAGCACACACACACACACACCCTCAAAACATCTTGTAGGGTTGGTCACGGAGATGCAGCTCAATCCCTCTGTAAATGGTGTGTGTGTGTGTGTCTGCTCATGGTGGGCACCACAGGAGGCACCCCGCAGGACTGCATGCCAACCCCATCTCTCCCTCCGGCTGGATCTAATCTCTCTCTCTCTCTCTCTCTCTCCCTCCCTCTGTCTCTCTCTCTCGCTCTCCCTCCCTCTGTCTCTCTCTCTACCTCTCTACCTCTCTCCCTCTCTCTCTCTCTCTCCCTCCCTCTCTCTCTCTCTCTCTCTCTCTCTCTCTCTCTCTCTCTCTCTCTCTCTCTCTCTCTCTCTCTCTCTCTCCCTCCCTCTCTCTCCCTCCCTCTGTCTCTCTCTCTACCTCTCTCCCTCTCTCTCTCTCTCTCTCTCTCTCTCTCTCTCTCTCTCTCTCTCTCTTTCTCTCTGTCTCTCTCAGGAATGTGTGACACGTGGAGTAGCAGACGGTGGGTATATTCCTGCTGCGCTCAAAAGAAAAGCCCAGCCGGGAGAAAGGGCGAAAAACATCCTCCCTCCATCCCTCCACCCCTCCACTTCTCCATCCCTGCATCCCTCCATCCCTCCCCGCTGGTCATCATGTCGAACCTGCTTTCCCTCCCTTCCTTCACTGTCAGGAGTGATCCTGGCCAGACCTCCTCCTCCCACACCTCCTCCTCCCAGACCTCCCCCCACACCTCCTCCCCCCACACCTCCTCCTCCCAGACCTCCTCCCCCACACCTCCTCCCCCCACACCTCCTCCTCCCAGACCTCCTCCCCCCACACCTCCTCCTCCCAGACCTCCTCCCCCAGACCTCCTCCTCCCACACCTCCTCCCCCAGACCTCCTCCCCCCACACCTCCTCCCAGACCTCCACCCAGACCTCCTCCCCCCACACCTCCTCCCAGACCTCCCCCCAGACCTCTTCCTCCCAGACCTCCTCCTCCCACACCTCCTCCCCCACACCTCCTCCCCCCACACCTCGTCCCACACCTCCTCCCAGACCTCCTCCTCCCACACCTCCTCCCCCCACACCTCCTCCCAGACCTCCTCCTCCCAGACCTCCTCCTCCCACACCTCCTCCCACACCTCCTCCCAGACCTCCTCCCAGACCTCCTCCTCCCACACCTCCTCCCACACCTCCTCCCACACCTCCTCCCACACCTCCTCCCAGACCTCCTCCCCCCAGACCTCTTCCTCCCAGACCTCCTCCTCCCACACCTCCTCCTCCCAGACCTCCTCCTCCCACACCTCCTCCCAGACCTCCTCCTCCCACACCTCCTCCCAGACCTCCTCCTCCCAGACCTCCTCCTCCCAGACCTCCTCCCAGACCTCCTCCCCCAGACCTCCTCCTACACCTCCTCCTCCCACACCTCCTCCCAGACCTCCTCCTCCCACACCTCCTCCCAGACCTCCTCCTCCCACACCTCCTCCCAGACCTCCTCCTCCCAGACCTCCTCCTCCCAGACCTCCTCCCAGACCTCCTCCCCCAGACCTCCTCCTACACCTCCTCCTCCCACACCTCCTCCCAGACCTCCTCCTCCCACACCTCCTCCCAGACCTCCTCCTCCCACACCTCCTCCCAGACCCCCTCACTGGCTGGAGGGAGGGAGCTCTGACTGACGGGATACCAGGATGGCTTTGTGGACTCTCCACAACCCCGGTAAACACATGCATGAGAAGACAGCTAGGAAATACACGTTTGATTTCTACCATATCAGACACGTGATGAACAGCGGGCTGGAGTGCTCTGTTCAGCCTGACCCCTGACCCCTGATCCCTGTGCCCTGACCCCACCCCTCCCGGTGCCCCCGGAGGGCTGGGGTCACATGGGGGGAGCTTGATCCTTCTGTCTCCCTCTGGAAAAGTCTATTCTCTCCTTCGTTTATTTCGTTTGGCAGAGAGAGAGAGAGAGAGAGAGAGAGAGAGAGAGAGAGAGAGAGAGAGAGAGAGAGAGAGAGAGAGAGAGAAAGAGAAGTGATAGGTGGGAAAGAGACTGTAAAGTTGCACAATGTGTTGGCGGAGTCTGGGAAAGGGCTGTGCTCGCCCAATAGAACCTGCTTTGTTCATCTTGCTCTTCACAGTCAGGACGGAGGGATGAACTCTCTCCCTGGAGAAGAGATAGAGGACGAAAGGGAGAGAAAGAGGGGGGAGAAGGTGGGAGGTAGAGAGGGTTAGAGAAGAGACAACGGGAAAAGAGAGAAAATAGAGAGACGGAGAAGAGAGAAAAAGTTAGAGGTGCAGGGTTCTGTTAACAGTACCATGGAGGCCTTGCAGACCCACGGTGAGGGAGAGAGGAGGAGGGAGGTAGGGGAACAGACAAACAAGCGTTTGGAGATTGAGATGAACATTTCAGGGGGATTTAGAGTGAAAAAGCAGTTGCAGGAGAGGTGTGTGTGTGTTTTGGGCTAGGGTTAGCCATGTTAAGCGAGAAGCACAGCATGTGTTTCTGATAAATGATCCCTCACCTCCATAACATGTGTGTGTGTGTGTGTGCGTGCGTGCAGGAGTGTGTCTCCGGCACACGGTGCATGCATGCGTGTGTACTCTGATATCTCGCACTGGGGGGGGGCAGACCAGTCCTAGATTTCCTCTCTGCTGGAGACCAAGTTGGAGGTTAGTTTGTGAGTCTCTCTCTCTCTTTCTCTCTCTCTCTGTAAACTCCATTCCCCTGCACAGCTACAGAAGTCCTGGCCAAGACAAACATGGACGGAAAGAGCAACAATGATTGGATATTTCTTCATCCACACAACCTGGACCACAGAGCCTACTGTGAACACACAGACTCTCTGCTCTCCCCCTCCTCGCCGCCCACGACACCTCACCTTTGACCCCTGGCAAGGTGAAGGGTGAAGGGTCAGCAGGTTTGACAGGAGCTGAATCTCCCCTGTTCTTCTAGCTGAGCGCTCTGTGCACACACGGCTCCACATCATAAATCCGCCACAGCCCAATAACACCCTCTTTATCTTATCAGTATTAACTCCCATACCATGAACCGTCTTAACGTTGAACCATCCCGACTTATTTCCCGTCTCACTCCATGTTGTTTGCATTCCGAGGTTTTGACCTTGGGCAGAAAGTTGATTTGCTGCGGGTAGACGGCCACACAGCGAACTACAGTAAAACGTTCCAGTAGTTCTTAACTTCTAGGTGTTTCCTGTGAGGCTGGATCCGACGCCTCATATGAAAGAGGCTTCAGATAAGTAGAGGATCCCATCTGTGGAGTAACTCGCTGCTTTTGGTTTACGGTTCAGATGGACGATTTCCTCACTCCGAGGAATGATAAACCCCCATTCTGCTTGTGCCTGTCTCCCACAAACATTTCCTCCAATCCAAATCCAACACGCTCCCCAGGACCGCCCGCCACAACCAATCACGCGCTGTCAGCGGGCTAAAACGATTGGTCAAGCGAGATCAAGAAGGAAGCCGCTGAACCCCTTGATCAAGCTTGTCACCAGAACACGACAGCTAGAACCAGGAAGGAGGGGAATCCAAGATGGAGGCGTGCAGGGTTATCCAAACAGAGGCGATAGATGGCGTTAGCAGCAGCAGCTGTGGCTCTCCCGGGTGGAGGCTGGTGAAAGGACTAGGTGTGTGCTAATGTTACACATTAGCATGTGGGGCCATGGCACGCTACAAAGGGGATGTTTAGCCCATTAGGCTTGATCGTTTTCCCAGAGCAGCACCAGTGATGCGATACTGTACAACTAAGACACGGGGTTAGATGCAGGCCTCGCGACCTTTCACCCCGAACCCTCTGGAGATATTCCTGGAACCTTTTAATGTCTGTGAGGTGGTTGTCAAGTCTTGCTTAAAAACAGAAGGCTCTATATTTGTCATCACTTGGAGAGGGAGAGGGAGAGAGTGTGTGTGTGTGTGTGTGTGTGTGTGTGTGTCTGTGTGTGTGTGTGTTCAGGGCTTTCATGGTTCCCGGTTTCCTACTCAAGGAAACTGAGGTGTGAACAAACACTCGCTGATCCACTTCACCAGGTCTGAGTGTTGTGACACTGTGAGTGTGTACTGGAACTGAAATACTTACTGCATGATTGTGTATTTGTGGGATGTGTGTGTGTGTGTGTGTGTGTGTGATGGAAGTGCAATCCATGTGAGTCATACCCACGATTCAGAATGAAAACCTACATTCCTACACTAAACATTGCTGAAAGAGCGAGCGAGGGCATGGAGGAATGGGACGGAAGGTGAACGGGGCAGTCAGGAGAGTCATGGTGTGTGATGCTGACCCAAACAAACAGTCATGCTGGAGGAATGTTCTGGGCTCTCTCTCTCTCCCTCTCTCTCTCTCCCTCTGTGTCTCTCTCTCTCTGTCTCTGTCTCTCTCTCTCTCTCTCTCTCTCTCTCTCTCTCTCTCTCTCTCTCTCTCTCTCTCTCTCTCTCTCTCTCTCTCTCTCTCTCTCTCTCTGTCTCTGTCTCTGTCTCTGTCTCTGTCTCTGTCTCTGTCTCTGTCTCTCTCTGTCTCTCTCTGTCTCTCTCTGTCTCTCTCTGTCTCTCTGTCTCCACCACCAGGCCTCACACTGCTCCTTCCTGTCCCTCAATAACCCTCCAACACACACACACACACACACACACATGAACACACAGATACGCACGCACACACACGCGAACACACGCGCACACACACATGAACACACACCTACACACACACACAGATGCAAACACACAGACGCACACACAACCTCAACGAACACACTTAAACACCCACAAGTAACCCCCCCCCCAACACACACACACACACACACAGCACAACACATGCACTTACAGTGTAACCCTTTCCCCATTGTGAGGAATTTGCTCAGTAATGAACGCACCTGCTCCTGGTAGAGTGATCCCGCTTCAGACTGGGACATTCTCAGACTGGGGCGCAAACTACAAAGATGGAACAGGCGTGTGTGTGTGTGCGGGAGGTTAGGAGTGCGTGCACTGGAGTCTGTGTGTGTGTGTGTGTGTGTGTGTGTGCAGGAGGTTAGGAGTGCGTGCACTGGAGTCTGTGTGTGTGTGTGTGTGTGTGTGTGTGCGGGAGGTTAGGAGTGCGTGCACTGGAGTCTGTGTGTGTGTGTGTGTGTGCAGGAGGTTAGGAGTTCGTGCACTGGAGTCTATGTGTGTGTGTGTGCGGGAGGTTAGGAGTGCGTGCACTGGAGTCTGTGTGTGTGTGTGTGTGTGTGCGGGAGGTTAGGAGTGCGTGCACTGGAGTCTGTGTGTGTGTGTGTGTGTGTGTGCGGGAGGTTAGGAGTGCGTGCACTGGAGTCTGTGTGTGTGTGTGTGTGTGTGTGTGTGCAGGAGGTTAGGAGTGCGTGCACTGGAACCCACAAGACATGGGTTTCCATTAGCCACGCTGCATTACTGTGCAGCCTCCTCCCATATGCCTGACCACTGTCAGACACTACACATGTTCTGTTCTCACACACACACACACAACCCCCCCTTCTTCACCCACACAGATGCACCCCCCCCCCCCACACACACACACACACAACCCCCCCTTCTACACCCACACAGATGCCCCCCCCCCCCCCCACAGACACACACACACACACACTCTCTCTAGGGTTTAATAACCATCTATCCTGATTTAATGACCACCTCCCCCAGACAGGTCTCCTATGCTAGCCCCCAACTACTATCCAAAAGATGACTCCATAAATGTCATCGTTAGTTCACTGTCCTCACCTACCCTCTAATGTCCAGACTACACAACACACTCTGCCTACAGGACAGCACCCATGTTGTTCTGTCATGTTTGGTACCAAACTCTGGTCGGCCATGTTGCTGTCAGTTAGGCCTCCACTGAGGAGGTGATAGAGGAGGAAGTGATGGAGGAGGAGGAAGTGATAGAGGAGGAGGAAGTGATGGAGGAGGAGGAAGTGATGGAGGAGGAAGTGATGGAGGAGAAAGTGATGGAGGAGAAAGTGATGGAGGAGAAAGTGATGGAGGAGGAAGTGATGGAGGAGGAAGTGATGGAGTAAGGGGAAGTGATGGAGGAGGAAGTGATGGAGAAGGAAGTGATGGAGGAGGAGGAAGTGATGGAGGAGGAGGAAGTGATGGAGGAGGAGGAAGTGATGGAGGAGGAAGTGATGGAGGAGGAGGAAGTGATGGAGTAAGGGGAAGTGATGGAGGAGGAAGTGATGGAGTAAGGGGAAGTGATGTAGGAGGAAGTGATGGAGTAAGGGGAAGTGATGGAGGAGGAAGTGATAGAGAGGCTGGGACTGTTAGAGGACAACATGCTGACACACACACACGTACGTCTCAGTTAGCAAGAGATGACAGCAGTATTTTAAAATGCAATAATTACCAGAAGCTTGTGTGCGTATGAGAATATTTGCAAATGATGTTTTTGTCAGCTCCAATTTACTGCAGAGAAAGCAGAGCCAGAGAGACCCGGCTTGACTGGGGAGGCTGGTAGGAGACCAGGCCTGAGGAAGGAGGCTGGTAGGAGACCAGGCCTGAGGAAGGAGGCTGTTAGGAGACCAGGCCTGAGGAAGGAGGCTGGTAGGAGACCAGGCCTGAGGAAGGAGGCTGGTAGGAGACCAGGCCTGAGGAAGGAGGCTGGTAGGAGACCAGGCCTGAGGAAGGAGGCTGTTAGGAGACCAGGCCTGAGGAAGGAGGCTGGTAGGAGACCAGGCCTGAGGAAGGAGGCTGGTAGGAGACCAGGCCTGAGGAAGGAGGCTGTTAGGAGACCAGGCCTGAGGAAGGAGGCTGGTAGGAGACCAGGCCTGAGGAAGGAGGCTGGTAGGGCATCAAGAACATATTGTTCTGCTTTCTCAGGACCTGAGACCCAGTGGGAACAAAAGCAAGGCCAAGAACGAGACACACGCACACCACTGATAAGCCCTCTGCTATGTACCGTGTATGTCAGCACCACCCTTGGAGCAGATGTCTCCCAGAGTACGTGAACGTATACCCCGCTATAGATGACCCGGTGAAGGGTTGTTCCTGCCAGCTGTGGAGAACCAGGGGGGGAAGAGGGCAGCAGGGAGGGGAATGTGCCTGGGTCCAGAGAAGCGGAGCGGGGTCAGAGTTCGGCTCCTGCCCTGTAGCATCACCTGTCTGGAGAGGTCATCACTCACCAAACTGTCTCTGCTTGAAGTAGTTTAGTCTGCGGGGTCAGTGAGTGCTGGTGCCCTGCAGAGTGGAAGATAAGAGAGGAGGGGTGTGTATGTGTGTGTTTGTGCGCACTTCTTTTGGGTTTAACAGCGTGTGTGTCTGCGTCTACACAAGAGTGTTTGTGTGTGTGTGTGAAAGAATGAGTCTGTGTGTGTGCGCGAGACAGAGAGCCCTCCAGCGTGGCTAACAGCAGACCAGAGACAGAGAGCCCTCCAGCGTGGCTAACAGCAGACCAGAGAAGCCTCCTAATGGCCTCATTAAAGAACACACCAGCGTTCCACTCAAGCCGTCCGGAGGAATGCCGGTCACGTGACCGCCCCCTCCTCCAGGAACAGACCCATAAAGGCACAGATTAGCTGAGTCAATTAACCAAGCCCCGCCTCTCTCCCTCGCCCACACATTCTCCATCTGCTGTGGTTTGTCTCACAGCACCAGCGAGACAGCGTTGTTCCCCGGGCAGCAGCGCGTGACTCCCTGACAGACTCTCACCCAGGCTTCCTAAGGCCAGGCTGCGGTCCACACACACACACACACAGAACCAGACTCACAACCAGAACCGTGGGACCCTGGAGATAGCATGCCATCAACACACATGGGTACGAGAGGAGGGGGGGGCGAGAGGAGGAGAGCTTGTTTCCCAGTGTTCAATGTTTTGTTTGTTGTGTTTTTAATGTTTTTGTGGTGGATGTGTGTGTGGATGACTGGATGTTTGAGGCTGTGTGTGTGTGTGGATGACTGGATGTTTGAGGCTGTGTGTGTGGATGACTGGATGTTTGAGGCTGTGTGTGTGGATGACTGGATGTTTGAGGCTGTGTGTGTGGATGACTGGATGTTTGAGGATGTGTGTGTGGATGACTGGATGTTTGAGGCTGTGTGTGTGTGTGGATGACTGGATGTTTGAGGCTGTGTGTGTGGATGACTGGATGTTTGAGGCTGTGTGTGTGTGTGGATGACTGGATGTTTGAGGCTGTGTGTGTGTGTGGATGACTGGATGTTTGAGGCTGTGTGTGTGGATGACTGGATGTTTGAGGATGTGTGTGTGGATGACTGGATGTTTGAGGCTGTGTGTGTGGATGACTGGATGTTTGAGGCTGTGTGTGTGTGTGGATGACTGGATGTTTGAGGATGTGTGTGTGGATGACTGGATGTTTGAGGCTGTGTGTGTGTGTGCTGCGAAGGGGATTGTAAAGCTTTAAGAAGGCGCCGAGAAAGACCTGGCAAACTGAGGATTAGGTTCACATTCTGCTGCACTACAGAGCAAAATAAGTTTGGTCCGAGGGGGGGGGGGCTGGGGGATGGTGTGGGGAGAGGAGGGGGGGGTGGAGAGGGGAGAGGAGAGGGGGGAGGGGAGAGGAGGGGAGAGGATGGGGGGGTGGAGAGGGGAGAGGAGGGGGGCGTGGAGAGGAGGGGAGAGGGGGGTGGAGAGGGGGGTGGAGAGGAGGGGAGAGGAGAGGGGGGTGGAGAGTGGAGAGGAGAGGGGGGTGGAGAGGGGAGAGGAGAGGGGGGTGGAGAGTGGAGAGGAGAGGGGGGTGGAGAGGAGAGGGGGGTGGAGAGGGGAGAGGAGAGGGGGGTGGAGAGGGGAGAGGAGAGGGGGGTGGAGAGGGGAGAGGAGAGGGGGGTGGAGAGGGGAGAGGAGAGGGGAGTGGAGAGGGGAGAGAAGGGGGGAATGGAGGGGGGGGTGGAGATTGGAAGAGGGTATTGTTGTTGACGGCGCTGCGCTGAATTTTGTAATCTTGGTTGGGATTGAAACCAGATGTGGGGAGAAAGAGGAGGAGGAGGAGAGGAGGAAGAGTGGAGGGGTGTAACAGTATGTAACCCCTCAGTCCACTGCTTTAAGTCCTGAACACCAGGCATATTAGCCTCCCTTCTTGAACACCAGGCATATTAGCCTCCCTTCTAGAAGCAGAGAGAAAGAGAGAGAGAGTGAGAGATGGATGAAAGCCGCCCAAAGAGCCTCGCCTCGTAAATCTGCACATTCCCCAGGTTTCAGAACTCCAAGTCTCCACAACCTGCCTGCGTCTCCCGCCCCTTTCAAGAGATGATGCCACGACGACACGTCTCTCTCTCCCTCTCTCTCTGTCTCCCTTGCTAAGTCTGTGTATTAAACGATCCCCTTCTCTCTCTCTCTCCCCTCTTCTCTGTCTCTCTCTGTCTAGCTGTCGTTATCTAACTTCTCTCTCTCCTACCAGACTCTGACCCTCAGGTAGGGTTGTGTATTGGACATGTAACCACCACGCCCAGCGTACCAGAAACCAGGTGTGAGGGTCCAGACTGAGGCTGAGTGGATTGGGGACCCAGGGAGCCAGGCAGGCGGGTGGCTGAGCTGGTACTGACAGAGGGGACTGGAGGCCCAGAACCAGAGGAGGAGCAGCGGAGACATTTAACAGCCTCATAACCCTGTTCCTGACTAGCAGGGGAAGTGTTCCTGTGTGAGTGTGTGTGTGTGTGTGTGTGTCGGTGTGTGTGTGTGTGTGTGTGTGAGTGAGAGGGAGGTACTGAGAGTGTTTTGGTGGAGTACTGAGAGTGTCGAGCTGTGGTTAGCGACCAGAGCTGGGTTGTATTCCTATAAATCAGATCTGTGGTCTGAGAGATGGTCGCAGAGCACGCACACACACACACGCACACATAGTGACTATGGGAATAAAAAGTGAGGTCAGATGGCTGAGCGGTTAGGGAATCGGACTAATAATCTGAAGGTTGCCAGATCGATTCCTGGCCGTGCAAAATGACATTGTGTCCTTGGGCGAGGCACTTCACCCTACTTGCCCCAGAGGGAATGTCCCTGTAATTACTGTAAGTCGCTTTGGATAAGAGCGTCTGCTAAATGACTAAATGTAAAAAGCTAAAGCCTAGCTGAGGGCCAAGCTGGGACAGGCGTGTCATCCACCATGAAGGTTCTCCCCCTCTCTCTCTATCTCTCTCCCTCTCTCCCTCTTCCCCTCTCTCTCTATCTCTCCCTCTCTCTCTCCCCCTCTCTCTCTCTATCCCTCTCTCCCCCTCTCTCTCTCTATCTCTCTCCCTCTCTCCCCCTCTCTCTCTATCTCTCTCTCCCTCTCTATCTCTCTCCCTCTCTCCCTCTCTCTTCCCCTCTCTCTCCCTCTCTCCCCCTCTCTCTCTATCTCTCTCCCCCTCTCTCTCTATCTCTCTCTCTATCTCTCTACCTCTCTCCCTCTCTCCCTCTCTCCCTCTCTCTCTATCTCTCTCTCCCCCTCTTTCTCTATCTCTCTCCCTCTCTCCCTCTCTCCCTCTCTCCCTCTCTCCCTCTCTCTCTCTATCTATCTCTCTCTCCCCCTCTCTCTCTATCTCTCTCCCTCTCTCCCTCTCTCTCTATCTCTCTCTCCCCCTCTCTCTCTATCTCTCTCTATCTCTCTCTCTATCTCTCTCCCTCTCTCTCTATCTCTCTCTCCCCCTCTCTCTCTATCTCTCTCCCTCTCTCCCTCTCCCCCTCTCCCCCTCTCTCTCTATCTCTCTCTCCCCCTCTCTCTCTCTCTCTCTCTCTCTCTCTCTCTCTCTATCTCTCTCTCCCCCTCTCTCTCTATCTCTCTCCCTCTCTCCCTCTCCTTGTACCATCAAAGTTTTCTCTCCCTTCTCTGTTTTGTTTCACTCTTTCTTTCTTTCGCTCCTCCCTCAGCTCCCCCCCTCCCCCCTCCAGGGCATCTAGGTGAGCTGTCAGAGTGACACATCACATGGAGACTGGAGTCATGCAGACCCCCACTGCTCTGCCACAGCTCATTCAGACACAAACCAGAGAGGTGTGTGTGTGTCCGCTTGTGCGTGCGTGTGTGTGTGAAGTGTGTGTGTGTGAAAGAGAGACAAAGAGAAAGAGAGGTAATAAATTGTCTGTATGACAGCTCATAAATAACTGTATATGCTCCACAAAGATTTGAGGATGAGTGTTGGAAAAAGAGAGCAAAGAGAGAAACAGACACACACAGACACACACAGACACACAGACACACACAGACACACACAGACACACACAGACACACACACACTGAGAGCAGTGACTTCAGTTTGACTGTCACGTGATAATGGATGGGGTTATGGTTTTAGAGCTGAGCAAAGCATAGCTACATGTATATTCCCAGGGCCTCTTCTCTCTCTCTATCTCTCATTCTCTCCTTTCGTGTCTTTAACCTTTCTCCCTCTCTCTTCCTGCCTCCATCTCTCTCTCTCTTCCTCTCTCTCTGTCTCAGAAGAGGAACCGAGTGCTTCCAGAAAGCCCTCCACGCATGTCAGAACACCAACAGAGAAGCAAGCAGCGTGCAGAACCTGGCCTCCAATCACAGCCCACAAAGCCAGTGACCTGCTGGAGAACCTGCCGCTATCGGGAGGTTCTTATCTCAACCCAGCAAAACCAGAACCAGACCAGCCCCAGGTCTGCCCTCGGGGTCTGGTCTGGGAGATAGATGGTTCCTCTGGGCCTGTGGAACTGCAGAGTGAGGTCAGTTTTGGCTCTCTGTGACGTGACAGCACAGATACTCACACACACACTGACACGTAGTCCCCTGACACACACTGACACACACTCTCTGCAGACAGACAGCTGCAGTGTGAACCAACAACTCTGGGGATGCTTGTGTGTGTGTGTGTGTGTGTGTGTGTGTGTGTTTGTGTTCCGGTATTGCAACATTCTGTTAGTGTTACTGTCTTGTGAAGAATGTAAAAGAGAGAGAAAGGATGCTGGTTTTGCTGATTGGTGTAGACCCTGATAGGCTGAGCTGCTTGTCAACGCTCTGATCTGATTTCCTCCTCTCCTCTCCTTCCCTTCATCTTCCTTCTGCGTTACCGAGTGTGTTTGTGTCTGACCATCATCCTTCTAAATGTCTTCTATGTCTGTGTTTGTCTGTGTGTGTGTGTGTTTGGTTGTGTGTGTTTGGTTGTGTGTGTGTCTTTCCCCGCTTGTGTGTGCGTGTGTGCTAGACGCTCCTGGATAAACAGCGGTGTTTCCAGATCAGTGTGTTCTGAAACTTGGCACAACAAAGACAAACAGTGCTGCACTCTGTCTGTAACAGTACTTTGACACACACACACTCATGTTTACGTGCATGTGTCGTTCAAATTAAGCGGCTCTCCTCTGCAAGCTCAGTCATAACTCAATAGATTTAGCAAACAGCTCGAACATTCGAAAGAGATCTTAGTTCATGACGCACGCGACTTGCACACACACACACACACACACAGAGATGCACACACACAGATGCACACACACACACAAAGATTCACAGAGGGGAAGATGCTTTTTCAATTTTACAGTGTAAAATGCATTCTCTGGAGGGCGAATGAGGTAGAGAGAGATTTAGAGTCTTGGTCTTGGGAGACTCCTGTGTTAGATTTACATTGCCGTTGCGAGCCAAGGCTGCCTGTAGGCTTGATGTGTGTAGTCTGGTGAGTAAACAGGCCAGTGTGTGTGTCTGTGGGTATGTCTGTGTGTGTGTCTGTGTGTGTGTGTGTGTGTGTCGGTGGACTCAGAGGAGCCATTTACATGAAGATGACATAATCACCTGTTGGTCTGCCGTCGACATCTGCTAACTTTATTAACTCCTTTCCGCGGCCCCCTCTCCATCGACCTTTCCTCTACTCTCCGTCCCTCTCTCCCTAGACCTCTCCTCCACTCTGCCTCTCTCCCTAGACCTCTCCTCTACTCTGCCTCTCTCCCTTAGACCTCTCCTCCACTCTGCCTCTCTCCCTAGACCTCTCCTCTACTCTGCCTCTCTCCCTTAGACCTCTCCTCCACTCTGCCTCTCTCCCTAGACCTCTCCTCCACTCTGCCTCTCTCCCTAGACCTCTCCTCCACTCTGCCTCTCTCCCTAGACCTCTCCTCCACTCTGCCTCTCTCCCTAGACCTCTCCTCCACTCTGCCTCTCTCCCTTAGACCTCTCCTCCACTCTGCCTCTCTCTCCTCCACTCTGCCTCTCTCTCCCTAGACCTCTCCTCCACTCTGCCTCTCTCCCTAGACCTCTCCTCCACTCTGCCTCTCTCCCTAGAACTCTCCTCCACTCTGCCTCTCTCCCTAGACCTCTCCTCCACTCTGCCTCTCTCCCTATACCTCTCCTCCACTTGTCTCTTCTTGTCTCTCTCCATCGACCCTTCCATAACCAGCATGGCAGTCAAACTTTATCGTGGTGTGGACTTGTGAGAGCACGTGTCTGGAATGTGAACGTGTCTGCGTACGTGCACAAAAGATGCACGCTCTTTCTCAAAAGTAAAGGATCGTTTGGTTCTCCGTTTGTTCTGATGGTCTCCCCCCCCCCCTCTCCTCTAGTGAGCCTGCCAGGTTCTGATCCCAACAAGCCAGGAAAGGCCTAGAACAGAACCCTGACCTCGACTGACTTGTTCGAAGAAGGAACCGACTTTCCTACTCGGAGCCCACAATGTTCTGGTTCTTCCTCTGCAGAACCTACGCCTAAAACCAACTTTTCTCCTGTCTGTCTGAGCCGAGGTCTGTGTATCAAATATCGCTAACGGGTCGACAGGAAGTGGGTCAATCCTTTTTTCCTGTCTGACACATCTAATAGGATGTTCTCGGATTCATACTCAAATATATTTATTCGAAACGGATTAAAATCAATCCTGTTTCAGTCGTCATAGATAAAACAGCAATTCAAAAATATTTCCCCCCCCCAGACATAAAGCTAGCTAGGAACATCCTCCCAATCATTTGGAACAAAACTATCATTAATCCAGACTATTAATCCTTGTTAGATACCCACAGGGTTCTGGGTGGGTGATTACTGACTGAGTGCATTTAAACAAAGGAGCCCAAATGGCCCCTGCGTCGCGAGAAAGTAGGTTAACACGCAGTCATGCCACTCTCGTCTGAGCAGGTCCGAGGCTGCTTCATTTCCACATGAATGTGAACGTTCCTGTTGAGGAGCCGTGAGTGGAGCTCACAAAGAGCTGTGTCTCTCTGTCAGTCTGAGGCCGCGTCAGACACAGTGGAGGGGTAGGGGGTGGAGGGGTAGGGGTAGGGGGGGAGGGGTAGGGGGTGGAGGGGAAGGAGGTGGAGGGGAAGGGGGTGGAGGGGAAGGGGGTAGGGGGTGGAGGGGGAGGGGTAGGGGGTGGAGGGGGAGGGGGTGGAGGGGAAGGGGGTAGGGGGTGGAGGGGGAGGGGTAGGGGGTGGAGGGGGAGGGGGTGGAGGGGTAGGGGGTGGAGGGTGGAGGGGTGGAGGGGGAGGGGTAGGGGGTGGAGGGGGAGGGGGTGGAGGGGTAGGGGGTGGAGGGTGGAGGGGTGGAGGGGGAGGGGTAGGGGGTGGAGGGGGAGGGGTAGGGGGTGGAGGGGTGGAGGGGTAGGGGGGGAGGGGTAGGGGTAGGGGGTGGAGGGGGAGGGGTAGGGGGTGGAGGGGTGGAGGGGTAGGGGGGGAGGGGTAGGGGTAGGGGGGGAGGGGTAGGGGGGAGGGGTAGGGGGTGGAGGGGGAGGGGTAGGGGGTGGAGGGGAAGGGGGTGGAGGGGGAGGGGTAGGGGGTGGAGGGGAAGGAGGTGGAGGGTGGAGGGGAAGGGGGTGGAGGGGGTAGGGGGTGGAGGGTGGAGGGGAAGGAGGTGGAGGGTGGAGGGGAAGGGGGTGGAGGGGGTAGGGGGTGGAGGGGTGGTGAGAGCCTGTCTTTAACTCTCCATTGTGTCCCCCCCTTCCTGTCCCCAACACGCTCAGCTTCATCCTCCAGCCTGTCTTCCCTCTCGCTTTCCAGGACTAGAATGTGCCCTGTTTTCCTAAAGGAAGTTCTGTTTAGAGCCCTACCCAGTTATTTCTCATCCTCCTTTCCCCTCCTCCTGCAGTCTGCTACCCTGTTGACCTCCTCCTCCCTACCCTGGTCCTCTCTCTACCCCCCTCCTCTCTACTTCCTCCTCCCTACCCTGGTCCTCTCTCTGCCCCCCTCCTCTCTACTTCCTCCTCCCTACCCTGGTCCTTTCTCTACCCCCCTCCTCTCTACCTCCTCCTCCCTCCCCTGGACCCCTGTCTACCTCCCCCTGCTCCCCTGCTCCCCTCTCCCCGCTGGGCTGCGCTGCAGAGCAGAGAGCCTCTGAGCTCCAGGTCTCCAGGTAGCTCCTCTGGAGGTCTGGCCCTCACAGCAGCCCACTTCTAGTGCGATCCCTCTGCACACACACACACACACACACACACACACACACACACACACACACACACACACACACACACACACACACACACACACACACACACACTGTACCTCTAAAGTAGTTACAGTAGCACTCTTGTGCTTGGGTGCTTTTTATATCATGAGTTCCAGCAGAGCACTTCAGCTGGGTCTCTCCTCTCCTGCTACACGCCTGCTACTGCAATACCACTACTGCTACACGCCTGCTACTGCAATACTACTACTGCTACACGCCTGCTACTGCAATACTACTACTGCTACACGCCTGCTACTGCAATACTACTACTGCTACACGCCTGCTACTGCAATACTACTACTGCTACACGCCTGCTACTGCAATACTACTACTGCTACACGCCTGCTACTGCAATACTACTACTGCTACACGCCTGCTACTGCAATACTACTACTGCTACACGCCTGCTACTGCAATACTACTACTGCTACACGCCTGCTACTGCAATACTACTACTGCTACACGCCTACTACTGCAATACTACTACTGCTACACGCCTACTACTGCAATACTACTACTGCTACACGCCTGCTACTGCAATACTACTACTGCTACACGCCTGCTACTGCAATACTACTACTGCTACACGCCTGCTACTGCAATACTACTACTGCTACACGCCTGCTACTGCAATACTACTACTGCTACACGCCTGCTACTGCAATACTACTACTGCTACACGCCTACTACTGCAATACTACTACTGCTACATGCCTGCTACTGCAATACTACTACTGCTACACGCCTACTGTCACAATATTACTAAAAGAGTAATACAATACCACTGCAAAACGACTGCAGTATTACTACAGTATTGCTACACCATCACAATACTACAATATTACTATTACTACTACAATACCATGCTACTACTGCATGCATCTCGCTCACTCACTCACCCATTCAGGGAGTGAGTCAGTCAGTCAGTCAGTCAGGTTAGCAAGTGGACACATATGCTATCAATCTGTGTCAGGTTCTCCTCACAGATACAGGCATGTTTATCCAGACCAATTACACTGGAATCTCCAACTGTTGGAACTCCTCACCTTTTCCCCACGCTCAGAGTTTCCAGAAACCAACCATACTATCCTACTTCTGAGTTGTTATTCATCTACCGTTTGACTGCATGTCAAAATGCTGTTTGGTTCGGCTTTCACGTATACACTTGACTGTTCAGTTGAATCTTTCAGTCTAGTCCCCTTTAAAGATTTCATGCGGAGGCCCGTATGTGGTTGTAGATGTAGAATTCAGGGCCCTACTGTACCAAGAGGACACGGGGCTGTGTGTTGAATGGGAGTGTGTGTGTGTGTGTGTGTGTGTGTGTGTGTAACTATCCAAATCTCTGGTTTGCAATTGACCAAGATGTGCCAGGACCACTCTGCCAAACAAGACCACAGTGTGACCACCTCTCCTCCCTCTTCATCTCACTCGCTCTCTCTCTCTCTCTCTCTCTCTCTCTCTCTCTCTCTCTCTCTCTCTCTCTCTCTCTCTCTCTCTCTCTCTCTCTCTCTCTCTCTCTCTCTCTCTGTCTCTCTGTCTCTCTCTACCTCTCTCTACCTCTCTCTCTCTCTCTTTTCTTTGCTCGGTCAGTCAAGAAGGGTGGTCACAGTCCTGCCCGGACTGCCTGGAGAGCAATCAGGAATCCATCCGTCAGTTCTACTGCCGACCTGGTCACACATTTCTTTTAAAATTGACATGAATTTAATATAATCTGAATCTAACGTAGAGTATTAAAATAAAATCATATTTTGATCTGTTATCATTATATTGTGTGTGTCTGTGCGCCCCTGTGTGTACATGGTATATTCCTAGTTTATGGTGCAAGTTAGCATGATGGAATAAGCTGGCTATAAGGAAAAACTCTACGAGAGTTGCTGTCACGCAGTCTTTGTTCCCTGCCACTGAAAACAGGTTTTACGGAGTTTCCATCAGAATCAACAAACCATGAAACTAGCCTTCCTGCTCTTTCTTTACCACACACACTCACAATCCACACACACACACACACAATCCACACACACTCACAAAAACACGATGCTAGCTCCTCCAGTCTCGTTGGCGTCTGAGGGAGTGTGAAATCAGCCACGATCTCGTGCCCAGTTCTGCTCCGTGGTGTGGAAGTCACACCCAGATGACTTCAGAACCAGGGTGACCCGCCACTTCCAGCCTCTCCACACAGCCAACCCAACCACATGGTGATCCTGAACCTCAGCCAGGACCAGACACCTTTGCCTGGCAGTAATCTTGCCATCCTTGAGAGTTACCAAACTGCTTTTCATTGGGGGGGTTTTATAATGACGTTAAAAATCGATTGTATGTAATACACTCGCATGTATTCCTTCAGCAGAAATACAGATCATTTATCATCAACTGAAGAGCGAGAGCAGATTACTAACAGTTCATAAACTCTAAGCTGATCTGGAGGCGCGGTTGAATGCTTGACAGAAGTACTGTACAATGTTTGCTTGCATCAGGGGCCTCTGAAAAGAATCATTACGACCGAAACTTTCCGTCAGAAAAGAAGCGGTTGTTTATGATTGAAACACAGCTGAGATTTGACAGAGAAGAAATTCAAAAAGTCCACTGTACACCAATCAACATGAGCTTTTTATTTGAAAGCACATGTATTAGAGCTAAGTACATTTAGCAGGAGGAAAAAACAAACATTGCTAATATTTCTTTTGTACAAAAATGAGACATACAAAAATACTAATAGTGAATTTCAATACATTTGTGGGTGTATTTATTGAAATGCGTATTAAAAACGTACTATCACAAATCTACAATATTTTTTTGTGAACTAAATACAAAATTCAGTCAATCAATGCTTTTTAAGCAGCACTTTGTAAATAACACAGGTCTGTATTCATAGTGGATATATTTAGACATGTTCAGAAACAGTATCTTACAGAGTTAATTTTAGTGATCTATACATTATTTATATATTTATAAAAGGAGGGTAAAACGGCTGAAGTGATAGGACGGACTACATGAGAGGAAGAATGTGCAACATGGTGGAGAGTGTATTTGTGAGTTTTAGGAGTCTAAGCAGGCTGTAGATCAAACGTCACGTGCTAACTGTACAACTCTTAGTGATTACACTGGACAGGGTCCGAAGACGAGCTTTAGAGATGCCTCATCGTAGCAGAGAAGAAATTCGATCCACAGTTTTTTTTTATTTTATTTTTTTAACATTCACCTGACGGGGTAACCTCCCTCCTCCTCCCCTCCCCCCCTCCCCTCCCCCCTCCCCTCCCCCCCCCCCTGGCATCTCTGACACATGGCGGCTCACACTCTTGGCTCTGTTGACGTGGCGCGTGTGTGTCCGAGGTGGTCTTCCTAGACACACACTACCCAGGGGGTCTGGACAAGACACAGCACACACACACACACACACACACACACACACTGGGCATGCATGCGAACGCACGCAGACAGACAAACACAACACACACACACACACAGACGAGTGATTGGATGGGCGGAAGCCCCTCCCTGCCAGCAGAAGGGGCCCAAAGCATCCCATAATAATGTGCCAGCTTAGTTGTCAATCAGCACGCTTTCCATGGTGAGAGATCACACCCTTTAACCTGGAACCCCCACCCCCCCCAACCCCCCACCCCAATCTGGGCAGCCAATCAACCAGCCCCAACATCAGGAAGTAGCATGGCGCAGCCACGCCCCTTTCGCAGGTGATGAGAGGCTGAGAGATCGCTACCCCCTTGCTCCTGCTAAAGACACTAGTATTCAACCCCCCCTACTTCTACACCCATAGAAATGCAACATCCCGGGTTAGGCCAGGCTGACAGGGCGGGGGGAGGAGGACTGATGAGCTGGACCAGAGATGCTAGAGACAGAGACCAGGTCAAAGACCAGGAGACCAGGTAGAGGGCCAGGAGACCAGGTAGAGACCCAGGAGACCAGGGAAAGACCCAGGAGACCAGGCCAAAGACCAGGAGACCAGGCCAATGACCAGGAGACCAGGCCAAAGACTAGGAGACCAGGCCAAAGACCAGGAGACCAGGCCAAAGACCAGGAGACCAGGCCAAAGACCAGGAGACCAGGCCAAAGACTAGGAGACCAGGCCAAAGACCAGGAGACCAGGCCAAAGACCAGGAGACCAGGCCAAAGACCAGGAGACCAGGCCAAAGACCAGGAGACCAGGCCAAAGACCAGGAGACCAGGCCAAAGACCAGGAGACCAGGCCAAAGACCAGGAGACCAGGCCAAAGACTAGGAGTTTGTCGTGTGTCAGGGTCCTCTCTCTCTCTCGCTGTCTGCCTGCCAGCCTGCATATCCCTTCATTAACCTGTCTCACACTCTCTCTCTCTCTCTCTTTCTGTCTCTCTGTCTCTCTCTCAGACTGCAGCATCAACAGCCTCTCCTCCCCCCGCGCCGGCCAGATGGCGAGTG
The DNA here is from genome assembly GCF_054491055.1 of Hypomesus nipponensis. Classification (NCBI taxonomy): domain Eukaryota; kingdom Metazoa; phylum Chordata; class Actinopteri; order Osmeriformes; family Osmeridae; genus Hypomesus; species Hypomesus nipponensis. Next base: position 2,889,263 of record NC_140376.1, on the reverse strand, counting down.
GTGACAATGGACAAACTTAAAAATAGTGCTATAAGTTATTCTTTATCTATACTGTTAATATATCTATGCTGCTAGTATAGTTGCAGAAATGTCGTTCCCGTAGCTAAGGAAGTTGTTGTCCTACGTGGGTCAAGGCCTCAGAGAGGAGGAAGGGGGGCGGCAGCAGTTTCTATGACGACCCTTCTGCATTCCCTCCATCCTTAAACGGGGGCTTTATCTTTCATTCATTCACTCAGTCACTTCTTCATTTTTTTTTTGTAATATTTTTTTTTCTTCACTTTTTCCCTTTCTGTGGTTACAAAGCGTTTGTTCCAGAAGAGATGGCGTCTCTCCCTCCCTTTCTGCTCTGCCGGTCTGATCCTCTTTCACTCCCCTCCATTTATCTTTATCTCCCAATTCTCTCTCTTGATGCTCAAAATGGGCTCAAATATGAATAGCAGTTAACATAGTAGTAATCATGACTGGATAGTGAGAGTGGACACCCAGACGACACCTTGTTCCCTAGATAGCGTACTAGGCTGGGTCTAAGTGTACTAGGCGGGGGGGAGGGGGGCTCAGTGTACTTGGTAGGGAACAAGGTGTCGTGTGAGGCGCAGAGACAGTCTCTCGTCGCTACATTCTACTGTCCGATGGGAAGGCGAGCAGCGCTGTGATTGGCTCCTCGGTCGGGGGGAGGGGGCGTGGCCTCACACCATGTTGTGGTGGTTGTTTCGTTCGATGATGTCGGAGGCGGGTAGCAGCTCCTTCTTGACGGGGGAGGGAGGGGGCGTGGCCTGTTTGACCCGGGGCTTGAACAGGTCTGACACGTAGAACACCTGGGGGGAGAGAGAAAGGGAGAGAGAGAGAAAGGGAGAGAGAGAGAAAGGAAGAGAGAGAGAGAGAAAGGGAGAGAGAGAGAGAGAGAGAAAGGGAGAGAGAGGTGCGTTAGTGGGACAAGGTGACGTAAGGACTCACAACGTAATATGGAGGGAGGAAATGGGTTTATGTCTCATGCACACACGCACACACTGTACTGAATCACCATCATTAACCTAAATGTCATCACGATCCGGCTCATTTCCCGTCTCTGTGCCGTCGTGCTGTGAGGTCACCCGGGCGTGGGAGGCAGAGCAAGAGAGATACGACATGCCAACCCCTTCCTGCCTGAGCTCCTTATGACATCATCGCTCAGACAGGAAACAGGGCAGTGGTCAGCAGGAAGTGGACGCATAGAAACTGCCCTTAGAAACGGTGTGTGTCACCACTTTCAGCTCCAGACCCAGGGCTGGCCAAGAGTGAGAGAGAAAGAGAAAGAGAGAGAGAGAGAGAGAGAGGCTCCCTTCCCAGAATCCTCTCCTGTCGCTGACATCCCTGTAAAGCCTCACCAGTAGACCAAGAACACACTGATAGCATCCTCCAACTGTCAGATTCATTTAAAAATGATCGTCTCCTCCTTTCTGTGATGAAGGAAGGGTGAGGGGGGGGGGGCAGATTAGGGTGTGCAGACTGACTCCCCCACATGACCTCGAATGACCTTTACTGATGACTTTTGACTGTGTGACAAGATCAACCAGAGACTGTCAGAGAACTGCTGCATGTCGTAGCACAGGCAGTCCCTTCACAGGCTTCAACAGGCTCTTTGTGTGTGTGTGTGTGTGTGTGGGAAGAGAAGGAGAAGTAGAGAGATAATTGAGTACATTTAGGAGACAGGATCTTGTGTCTGGGTGGAACTGAGTGTAGTATATCAGAGTGGGACATTATTGACCACACGAGAGTCATATCACGTTGAATCGTACCTCTGACCACTGGGACTCGGTCCAATTTCCCCAGACAGGATGCCTTCCAAACTAATCTGACAAAAGGGCCTGCTCATCCCATCATAGTGGGCCTTGTTACAATGTCGCCCACCTTTGACCTCTCACCCCTGACCCAGCTGTGGCGGAGGCCTTATCACAGCTCCACGCTTCCTGTGCGCTCACTCGAGAGACACAGCACACACACACACACACACACACCCTGCCTCCAGGCCTATTGTGTTTGGAAACGCACACTCAGCAGTGGGAGAGAGGAGAGAGAGAGAGGGAGGGGGGGGGGGTTCCTTAATGTTATTCTACTGGCACAACTCCAGCGGAACCTTTAATGGAAGAAGAACACTCTCAAGGGCAGTTAAGGGGATGTGTGTGTGGCCTTGTCTACCATAACAGTAAGTACACACACCCTAACCCACAATCTGATGCTACCAGGAGCTGAGTCACAGAGGATATGTCACTGTGACAGAGCAGGATGTGAGCGCGTCTAAAAACAACAAGGGACTGAAAGGAGTCCCTGCTGTTTCAGAGACTACTTCACTGCTGTTTCAGAGACTACTTCACTGCTGTTTCAGAGACTACTTCACTGGTGTTTCAGAGACTACTTCACTGGTGTTTCAGAGACTACTTCACTGGTGTTTCAGAGACTACTTCACTGGTGTTTCAGATACTACTTCACGGGTGTTTCAGAGACTACTTCACTGGTGTTTCAGAGACTACATTACTGGTGTTTCAGAGACTACTTCACTGGTGTTTCAGAGACTACATTACTGGTGTTTCAGATACTACATTACTGGTGTTTCAGAGACCTTGCCTTTAACCCGGCTGCTGTAGTCAAACCAACACTTTCCTTGGGTTCCAAGAATACATTACACTCTATGGACGCACTCGGACATTTCTGTCTTTCCATAAACAGGTATGTAAATGTCAGATCTCATGCCAACTGGCATGCTAGCCAGACATTTGACTGTGGCAGCCCTGATATACACAGACACTTCCAGCTTCTGCATGTACAACTGGATCTGACTGACAGACAGACAGACAGACAGACAGACAGACAGACAGACAGACAGACAGACAGACAGACAGACTAATATAGTCTGATTAGTCGAGTATGTCTGATAACAGCAGGCTTCCTGCCCTTATAGGAGTTCACTGGCCAGACACCAGTCCAATATTTGAGACCCTCAACCGGTGTGTGTGTGTGTGTGTGTGTGTAAGCGGGAGATATCAAGAGGCATGAGGACTGAAAGTCTCCTTGGTCCCAAGGAAAAACTCTTTGACCCTGACAATGACACACACACACACACACGGCTAACTGTATTTGTGAGCAGCTGCATCCTGGTTGAGCCTGACCGTCGCCCTTTGCCAAGTCACATGATGACACGTAGGTCACATTGTGCCGAGGGGTCACCGGAAGCGGTAGGTATGAGAGACCTCACGTTTCCTGCCAGGTCTCTCTCTCTTTCTGTCTCTCTCAGCACTGCAGGCGGATCCAGGGGCAGGGGTATTGTCTCTCCACCAAGCTCAGCCTGGTCTCTCTTTCTTAGGGGGGGCCGGGGGGGGAGGGGGGGGTCAGAAACCGCATCAGTCTGGTCTGTCATCAGCTGAAGAAACCAGGATCCATTTACCACCCTGCACGCACGGACCGCAAATCCCAGCATGCACTGGGACCTCTCAACTGCTCTGTGAGGTCATCACCTATTACTGCTATTGGAACCATATAGAATAACAACTTCAAAAGAGGTCCCTGTAACTTTAAAGGAGGCGATGTGTGTGTGTGTGTTACACAGTCTTAAAGGTCTTAGCGTGTGCTTGGCGTGCAGCAGGGTATCCCTTGGCGACGGTAACTCGGTGACACGGACTCTGACGTGATAGTTTCCCCACATTTACAGCCACGGGTCCGCCAGCTCTCTGTCATCTAGGGCTTTAGCTCTGTAGGCTAACGTGGTCTTCGGTTCTACAGAAGGCTGTCGGTTAGACGTTTTGGCTACATGAGCTGTCCTGTCCTGTCTCCCTCCGTCTCCTCGCCTGCTCCCAGGGAGTCAGGAACAGCCAGGCGTAAACGCTCCCAGATGGCCTGCTGTTGCTCCGGGCGGGGGAAAGCAGGAGGGGAGCTCAGGGTCATAAAACAAGCGCTCTGCAGGGATTTGAATGTGTGAGCTTGTTTGGGTGAGGGTCTGTGTGTGTGTGTGTGTATGTGGGTGTGTGTGTCTTGGTCTTTGGAGGGATAGCAGAGCTCTCAATGACCCATACCTTCTGTCTGAGCCAAGCCACAGACAACACCCCTCCCTCTCTCTCTCTCTCTCTCTCTCTCTCTCTCTCTCTCTCTCTCTCTCTCTCTCTCTCTCTCTCTCTCTCTCTCTTCTCTCTCTCTCTCTCTCTCTCTCTCTCTCTCTCTCTCTCTCTCTCTCTCTCTCTCTCTCTCTCTCTCTCTCTCTCTCTCTCTCTCTCTCTCTCTCTTTCTCCCTCCCTCCCTCTCCTCACGCCAGAACAGCCCATTCCGAGGTCAAACTCATCAGCTTGCCATGTTTCTGAGAACTGTTTTCCTAGTCAGTGTTGATGCTGTTAGAAGGCACAGCCCAGCCCTCCTATCCATGGATCAAGAGTCGATATGCTTAGTTTGGATCCATCAGTGCTGTAATGGAAGCTCTGTGTGTGTGTCTGTGTGTCTCTCTCTGTGTGTGTGTGTGTCTCTCTGTGTGTGAGTGTTTGCTGTGCCAGTCATTGCCAAGGCGCCAACTACAGGACCTCTCTCTGAGCACTCTCACTTTTATGAATCTAACCATTTCCACGTTTGAGTTTTGGCTCCTGTATAAGGGAAAGGTGTGTGTGTGTGTGTGTGTCCGTCTCTAGCTGGGCCCCACTGTGCTGATAGAACCAGAGCAGCCAAATAAAATCACAATAATGAACAGGCTGATTCCTGTTTCAAAGGCTGATCCTTTCTCTCCCTCTCTATCTCTCTCTTCCTCCTTTCCCCTTCTCTCCTTCCCTCTCTCTCCCTCTCTCTCTCTCTTTTTCCTTCCCTCTCTCTCTCTCTCTCTTTTTTTCCTCACCAATTTTCCTTGGCACCGTCCTGTGTAACAATGATGATTACGAAAATCAGCTGGCAACAGCCGCAGCGATGTGTCACAAGTAGTGTGCTGCAGTGATTCACTAACACACACCTTCCCCCCCGACACATACCCACACACCCCTCCACACACACACCCCTCCACACACACATACCCACACACCCCTCCACACACACACCCCTCCACACACACTTGGAAGACTGCGGCCTGGCTCCAGGCAATGTGTTATTCATTAAAGAGAATCAGCCTCTCCACACTTCACTGCCTGCTCTGTTTCAAATAAAGAGAGAGAGAGAGAGAGAGAGAGAAGAGAGAGAGAGAGTGAGAGACAGAGGGGGGATAGATGGGCCATGTTCTGTGGGCTCTCATAGTAGTGTTATTTACATACTACAAATGGTCTGTCTCCTCGCCACACATGAAACGTCCATCCATCCATCGACACGCACGCTGGGTCCTAAACACTGACACGTTCTCTGAGATCATCCCCGACTTCATAACTTGCCACAACTCTGTGTGTGTGTGTGTGTGTGTGTGTGTGTGTGTGGGGGGGGGGGGGGGTCTACTCACTATGCAGTAGGCCACCAGGGCCCCTTGTACGAAGCCCGCCAGTACGTCGGTGGGGTGGTGCTTGTGGTCGGAGACCCTTGATAGGCCGGTGTAGAACGCCATCATCATCAGGGTGAACTGAAGAAGGGGGCGGAGCAAGCGGGCCCCACGCCATGTAAACCTGGACTGGAGATAGAACTGGAGAGAGAGAGAGAGAGAGAGAGAGAGAGAGAGAGAGAGAGAGAGAGAGAGAGAGAGAGAGAGAGAGAGAGAGAGAGAGAGAGGGAGAGAGAGAGACAGAGAGAGAGAGAGGAAGAGAGAGGGAGGGAGAGAGAGTCACTTACAGTACACAACAGTGTTACTGGTTCTGGAACAGTCTATAAGGTCCACAGTCTATATGATTACAGAGGACTGGGACTCTGCAGGAAATGAGGCCGGCTTCTTTTCGCCCTGCTTCCCATGAACGCCTGACCTCATAGTGCCACACCTGTGTGTGTGTGTGTGTGTGTATGTACAGTACATTCAGTAATGTTATGTTGTTTCTTTAACCCCACACCTGTTCTGTGTGTGTGTGTGTTATTCCAGTCTGAGAGGCCAGATCAGACAGAGCCGCCAGCCAGACCCACAGCGCAACACACACGCTCTCTGCGGGCAGGCCGGAGAGAGAAGAGGACATGGCTGATTCCAGTGGTTCCACCATCCAGCTGTACAAACAGCATGACCACTATGAGAGGCTGGAGTACACACACACACACACACACACGCTAGTGAAACATGCTTGTAGGTCCACTTTCATCCACCGTCCAGGGTGAACTCTCTCCCCTCCATTTGAATGAGGGGCAGACAGGCGGATGTGCCCCCCAGACTCGGCCTTCGTGCTGGGCCATGTTCTAACCGCTGCAGGCCCAAGGCCCTGGAGCGCACGTCCAAGCACTGCCTCTGACACGCGTACTGGAAACACACACAGAGACACGCTAGCTCTGGCCGGCTGGCACATACGTAAGGCGCACACACACACACACACACTGACACACACACACACACTGACACACGCACACACACACAGTAAGAAGTGCCACAGGGAGGTCAGTCAAGGACCACTCAGACATCCTGTCTCTCCACCGCTCAGACCCTGTGCTTCCGGCCTCTCACACCCAGGACCAGAGACTCTGGGTGGGGCAGCCGTGGCTGAGGGCCCCCCCTGACCCTGACTTCCAGCCCATCTCTCACAGCCGCCCTCCCCTAACAATACCTTCCAGACCAGCCTCCCCGTGAGTAAGGTGAGGACAGGCCTGCGTCTCCCTTCCTGAACAACACACATTGTTTTCTTTGAGGAAGGAGGAAGGGATCCCTCCCATTGGCTCAACCTCTGTGTGTGTGTGTGTGTGTGTCTGTGTGTGTGTGATGAGGTCAAACCCCACGGCAGACTGGTTTAGTCTCGGGTCCCGTCACCGTGGAAACAACATCCTAGTTTTCGCTCTGCTCGATGGCCTCAGACATCAAAGCGGCGGTTGCCGTGGGCGATAAGAGGAGTGGTGGAACGGCAGCAGACGCTCCTGGGTCAGGGTTCAGTCTAAACACGGCCGAGCAAGGCTTCTGCTCCTCACTCTCTCTTATCTGACTGAGTTGGGTTTAACCCAAACAAGGCTTCCTGCAGTCTGACACTGTGTCTGTGTCTGTCTGTTTGTGTCTGTGTGTGTCTGTGTGTGTGTATCTGTCTCTCTGTGTGTGTGTGTGTCTGTGCTGTCTCCTCTCCTTACTTAGTGGAAGGCCTCCCCAACACTTTTCACCACCAAACACTCCTGTGGTTTCCCCATACGTGTCCAGAGTTAAACAACAACAGAGAACAACTGAAGCAGCTCTTCCCACGGCGAGCTGAGAGCGGAGAGCCGCAAACTCTGGCGGTTTCTGGAGGATTCCATCCCAATCTTCTGTCTCTCTTTCGATTTCCCTTCTTCACATACTCTCTTTCAACTCCAGGGAGAGTGACAAAATGAGAAAACCACAAGAGAGGCAGAAGAAAGAAAGAAAATATATTTTACAAGTGACCCCCCTTTTACTGCCTCCCCTCACCTCCCCCTGCCTCCCTCCTGCCTCCTCTACACCCGGAGACATTGAGAACATAGCTGTGGTGCAGACCATCGGCATCACCAACACTCTGTGGACTTAAGAGACACCGCTCTCTCCGACACAGAGACTGATCTGAGAGACACCCATGGGAGGGCTTTGTCTCTCTCTCTCTCTCTCTCTCTCTCTCTCTCTCTCTGTCTCTCTCTCTGTCTCTCTGTCTCTTTCTCTGTCTGTCTCTATGTCTCTCTCTCTGTCTGTCTGTCTATATGTCTCTCTCTGTCTCTATGTTTCTCTCTCCCTGTGGAGTTGTGTCTGGCTCTGTTGTGTGGCCCCAGAGAAGCAGCCATGTTGTTAAGTCTGCCCCTCGCCCACATCAGTCGTGTCTCCAACACCCCGGCGCGCTGGGCAGGAAGTGAACCAGCGCGGCGATCAGAGGGTACCGCCCACCAGCTGGTGGTTGGGCTTAGTCACCAAGCAGAACACTGGCTTCAGACCTCGTGAGAAACAAGTAACCAAAACAGGGGGATGAGGAGGGAGGGGGGGGGGTGAGGGGTCTGAATTGAGATCAAAGTTGGACAGAGAGGGAGAGGAGGAGAACCTGTGGAGAGAGAGATGCTGAAAGCTAACAAGCCTCGTCTGAAACTGGGACAAGCTCCTGCTTGGATTAGAGCCGTGCTGTTGGTCGGGTTTTATGTTTCCAAAACACAACCAGCGTTCTGTCAAACCACCCCCTCTCCCCATGCTGGCTCTGGTCCTCTCTCTCTCTCTCTCTCTTTCTCTGTCTCTCTCTCTTTCTCTGTCTCTCTCTCTCCTGGTCCAACCAGAGCCCAACGAGAGGCCAGAGAGAGGCTGGGAAATACCCACTCTACTGCCTCACTGACTCATTGCTAGCTACACACCACAGCCTCTGCCCCAGCCTCAACCCCTGCCCGAGCCCAACGGTTCTCCATGACCCCTGACCCCAGTCAACACATGAAGAGATTCGCTGAGCAATAAGCATGTAATTGGCACAGGACAAAGAGGGGAGTGTGTTTGTGTTGCGGGCGGGGGCGGGGGCAGAGAGGATAATTAGTGTGTGTTTGAAGCGAGGAAGTCTTCAGGGGCTCTGAGCCCGACCAGTAACCCACACCAGGCACACAGAGGCAGGGAGGGAGGGAGGGAGGGAGGGAGGGAGGGAGGCAGGCAGGGAGGGAGGCAGGGAGGGAGGGAGGCAGGCAGGGAGGGAGGGAGGGAGGGAGGGAGGGAGGGAGGGAGGGAGGGAGGGAGGGAGGGAGGGAGGGAGGGAGGGAGGGAGGGAGGGAGGGAGGGAGGGAGGGAGGGAGGGAGGGAGGGAGGGAGGGAGGGAGGCAGGGAGGGAGGGAGGGAGGGAGGGAGGGAGGGAGGCAGGGAGACAGGGAGGGAGGGAGGGAGGCAGGGAGGCAGGGAGGCAGGGAGGCAGGCAGGGAGGGAGGGAGGGAGGGAGGGAGGGATGAGAGTGGGAGAGCCACGGAAGTGAGCACAGCTGCTTAAAAGAAAACAGGTGGTGCGCGTCCATCCATTCCTCCGAGGAGAAGAGCAGACAATGAGAGTTTTCATCATCACGACCGCAAGCAGGGAAGCAGACAGGCCGGGAGGGAGGTGGTGGTGGTGGTGGTGGGAGAGGTGGAAGGGAGGGAGAGGAGATGACAACGCTTTGCTTCTTCAAGTTGTGGATCATCCAGGTTTAATAAGGAGCCACCTGGTTCCTCATGATGCATCCAGTCATGTGCAGTTCACTGTTTCTGCCAGCCACACAGTGTGTGTGTGT
>NC_140376.1:2867500-2875000 GCF_054491055.1 Hypomesus nipponensis | reverse complement strand
GGTACAGAGGGCAGAGGAAGGCAGGGGGTCCTGGGGAGACTAGGGTGGGTCTGGGGGGGGGAGACTAGGGTGGTCGGGGGGGAGACTAGGGTGGTCTGGGGGGGAAACTAGGGTGGGACTGGGGGGGAGATTAGGGTGGGACTGGGGGGGAGACTAGGGTGGGACTGGGGGGGAGACTAGGGTGGGTCTGGGTCTGAACATCTAGAACCCTGACTGGGTGAGCCGGTTCATCCTGAACCTGAGAGCCGTGGGAGCAGGCTGGTCAGAACCAGACAGGCACAGAACACTTCTGCTGAGATGAGAATCTCTCCCTGTAGCTGCACGGTCTGGTGAGCTCAGCACCTACCTAATACCTTGAACACACACACACACAAACACCAGACACCAGCCTGGCTCTGTCTGCACCCTGGGATCCCCTGAGATCTGCAGGATAAACAGTCAGGCTGAACTGAGGAAAATCACAAGTCAGATCAGGTCTTCCTCCTCCTGATCCTCCTCCCTCCACCTTCCCCTCCACGCCTCAGAGCTGACCCGCTTCTGCCGGGGGGGGGGGGGGGGGGGGGGGGGGGATTCACACGGTAATGAAGTGGAGGGAATGGAGGTCACAGGCTTAACACACACACACAGCGACCTCCCCGGCCCACTCTGAACCCATCAGAGTAGCATGAGAAACAATAGGTGACAATACGGAAGAGAAAAGGGAGAGATCCACTGCTCTCCACACGGATTGGCCGTTGATAAAAAGACTCTCTGTCTATGCCTCCCTCCCTCTCTCTCTCCCCCCTCTCCCCTCTCCACATCTCTGTCTCTCACCCTTTCTTCCCCGGCTCACCAGCCTGGGTTTGCCAGCTGGCATTGTTCTGCCCACCATGCCATTGCCATGAAAACAGCCTGGTATGTGGGGATTCTCTTCATTCCACTGCCGCCCCCCAACCCGAACATGCCCACACACACACAAACACACACACACATACTCCCGCCCCGCCCCGATATGAACCAACCACGTCTGTGTCTTGTCCCCCGTTGATAAGGGAACAAAACACTGAACACTGTCCTCCTCCTTTGTGTGACGGGGCCGAGCAGAGGAACGGCTGAACTTTAGAAACACGACAATCACTGACCCAGAAAGAGAGAGGGGGAGAGAGAGAGGGCGAGAGAGGGGGAGAGAGAGGGTATGGAGAGGGTAGGGGGGAGACGAGAGAGAGTGTGGGAGAGAGAGAGAGAGAGACAGAACAAGAGGGGTTTGAAAGAGTGAGTGGAGTCAAAGTGGGAGATGGGTTGGCTGGTTGGCCAGCACCCTGCGAGGCTTCAGTGCATTAAAAACAACTCATTTCCAAACGCTTTCACAGCCTAGTCACATTCAGACGCTGAGCCTAATGGCATACTGCATTAAACTTTCTTTCTCTCACTTTATCTCCCTCCTACTTCTCTCAGAGGACAGTTTCTGGTGTGTTCCTCCGGACATTTCCTGAAAACACTCCGTTCCACCAATTAGCTGGCTCTGAGGGACAGCCGAGCCAATCAGCTTGAATCATTTTCATCCCAACGCTCACAGACCAATTAAAAAAAACACTGGGGCCCTTTAAGCCCTTTTAGCAGCGACAAAAGAGAGGGAGAGAAGGAGCCAGAGAGAGAGGGGGGATGTGATGAGAGGAGTTAGAGAGAGAGAGAGAGAGAGAGGTAAAAGAGAGAGAGAAAAGCACGAGAGACTGACAAGCTGAGCCCTGTCGCTGCAGATCTAATAAGGTGTAATGCAGGTCATGGTGTGTAAGTGTGTGTGTGGGTGTGTGGGTGTGTGTGTGTTGTACTATTCTTCATCATCCGAACAACACCCAGCTTGATTAATCCACACAGCAAAGATTGGCTGCCAAAGTCTGTGTGTGTGTGTGTGTGTGTGTGTGTGTGTGAGTTTATAAGCAAGCGAGCGAGAGAGATTACCAGTCATGGCACCTGTTTGATTGGCTTTGGGGGTTAAATTTGGTGCGGTGGGAGAGAGAGGTCAGATTAGCGGCGAGACTGCGCTACAGCAGAGAGATGGAGAAGCCTTGCCCAGGAAGGCAGCCTCCGTCCTGGCTACTCCATCTTGACGTCTGCCCTAGACAGCCTCCCCAGACAAAATCTACCCTGGCGGTAGTGAGTCTACCTGGAGGGGTGGACCCTGGGGCCCCTGGATAGTAGGAGACAGGAGCCCCATGGGGAGCCAGGAGACATTTGGAGCAGTGACCTCTCCTCTCCTTCCTGCCTCGACCTCTCAGCTCAGCCCCTCACCTCTACATACCAGCCTGGACACGGCATGGCTGCCTTGACCAGGCACAGGGAGTGCTCATACCATACTCTGCTGGCTGAGGGTGGGGGAGGGTGACGGGGGACGGGGAGGGGGAGGGAGGGAGAGTAGTGTGTGAAAGGTGAATAGGGGATGGGGCGGGGCGGAGGAAGAGGCATTGTGGCGCGCTCCTGACAGGATATCCTCCCCTGTCTCTCACACGGGTCATGTGACTGACCCCGGAGGAGACCAAAGCGAGGGAGGGAAGGAGGGAGAGAGAGAGAGAGAGAGAGAGAGAGAGAGAGAGAGAGAGAGAGAGAGAGAGAGAGAGAGAGAGAGAGAGAGGAGGGAGGGAGGGAGGGAGGGAGGGAGGGAGGGAGGGAGGGAGGGAGGGAGGGAGGGAGGGAGGGAGAGAGAGAGAGAGAGAGAGAGAGAGAGAGAGAGAGAGAGAGAGAGAGAGAGAGAGAGAGAGAGAGAGAGAGAGAGAGAGAGAGAGAGAGAGAGAGAGAGAGAGAGAGAGAGAGAGAGAGGGAGAGAGAGAGAGAGAGAGAGAGAGAGAGAGAGAGAGAGAGAACACAAAAGATGGGGAGACAGAGAGAGAGGCTGGGGTCTGAGAAGCTGGGTCCTGTGGCCCCCACCCACCCTCTGACCTCTGATCCCTGCCAGTTTATTAAACCTTCAGTCCTCTCTCCTCCTCCTCCTTTTCTGACAGCATTAAGATGGATCTTTTCTCAGGGAATCTATGGAGCAGCTTGACCTGGCGAGTGTGTGTGTGTGTGTTTGCTGCTTGGATTTATCTTGGAAATAAATCTGGATAACACCCCCACAAACACACACACACACACACGCACACATGCAGGCACAATGTGCCTACAACAGGTTGGGTTGTCACACAGGACTTTACATAACACCAGACTTCTTTAGGCAACTCCAGTTTCCCACAGCTCACCTAAAAGCAACTTGACCCCTATAACCCGTATCAGCGTGTGTGTGTGTGTGTGTGTGTGTGTGTGTGTAGGAGTATCCATGACAGTCTATTTCAGTCTTGGCCCAATCTTTAGAGGGATAACTTCTATTCATTTCTCCTGCACCCACTTCAGTCTCTCTCTCACACACATCCCACATGGAGGGAGACACAGCAGGCTGTGTCTTCTGGAGAGTTGCACTATGTACGCAAAAACACACACACACACACACACACACACACAACCTATACACAAGGGGCTTAGGAAGGGCTAGGCAAGGACATGGGTAGCCATGTACTGGAGCTTTGTTTTGTGGTGAGCCAATATGAGTGTGTGTGTGTGTTTGTGTTTGTGTGAGTGTGTGTGAGAGTGTGTGTCCCTGTACTTGTTATCGTTGTCCATCTGAAACCAGGGGCGTTTGGAGCTGCTGTTTTGTGTGATAAGGTGGGTCTCAATGTTTCAATGGTCTGTATCAGGAGGGGGGGGGGGAAATGGGTGGCTGCATGCCAAGTCCACTGCCCAAAGACATTGTTCTCTTCTGCCAAGGGGGATATCTGTATGTGTGTGTGTGTGTGTGTGTGTGAGGGTGTGTGTGAGAGAAAGAGAGAGAGAGAGAGAGAGAGAGAGAGAGAGAGGGAGAGGGAGAGGGAGAGGGAGAGGTGACTGGGTGTGTGGAGAACTGGCCTCAGGGGATGTGGACACTAATTAGTGGTGGTTTCCATAGTAATATCTATTGTCAAAATGAAGGTGGTGCGTTGCCATGTTTGACCCCAAAGTTCTTGTATCCAGACTTCCATGTGTGTGACAATGGTTCCGGAATAGAGGGGGATGTGAAAACACTGACATTAGTCTGCCGCTCTACTGAAACTCGACTGAAACTCTACTCTGAGGTCTGTGGTCAGACAGGCAGATGTCTAACTCCTCACTCTCGGTGAACTCTCAACCTTGGAGGTTAGGGGGGTGTTGGAGCTGGTAGTGGACACACAGAGGCAACACACACACACACACACATACCAGGAGCTGAGCTGTGCACCAGGAGGGTAAATACAGGGGAGCATGTGTTCACTGGTATGACAGGGTGCCCGGGATGTCAGCGAGCCACGTTTAAATTGGGCTGGCATGCACACACACACACACACGCTCAACACACTCCAAACACACACGCACAGGGTTTACTGGGGTTAATGCCGTGTGCCTGGGCTATGTGTGGACTTTCAGGAAGTTGGAGGGTGTGTGTTGGTCAGGGTTGGTATGAGAGGGGAAGTTACGGCGTTCCTCAGAACAGGACCACGGTCAGCCTAGTCCCAATATAGCACCCAGGCTAGGCGTCGAGGACTAGGGGTTAGAGACTACAGGTTAGAAGCTGAAGGCTAGGAGATGTAGGCTACAGGCTAAGAGCTACAATTACCAGGCCCAAACTACTGAACAATGAATTACAGCCGCAACTATGGATTTAAGTGTGTGTGTGTGTCTGTGTGTGTGTGTCTGTGTGTGATGTAAATTTTTCAGTTACTCTTGCGCAATGAATTCCAAAAATGTTGACTTGGTAACCACAGAAATGCTTTTGAATGTTGTTTCAACCCACATTAACAAGACTCCTTCCAGAACATGACCAAGCCCTTCCCCTGACCCTGACAGAGACCAAGCATCAGGGGAAACACACACACACACACACACACACAGACCTGCTGCCCCCTGTTTGCGCTTTGTCTGACCAAGCTGCTGATGTCACGCATACACACACACACACACACAGGCGGGTGTGCACATACACACACACAATGCACGTACACACACAATGCACATACACACACACAGGAGCAGCTGATGTCAGCACAGTGCTGTACAGAGTGACAGAGCTCACTTGCTGATTGGCTGGCAGGCTGGCGGCTAAGCATTCCCCTATTGTTGCCATAATGCCTTCACTGCCTTCAGGGACAAAAGCTTGGGTTTGGACTGGATGGTTAGATGTCCTTTGAAACCTGAGGCCTCTTTTTGTCTCCGCCTCTTTCCTCCCACCATCCGCCACCATCTCCACTAACCCCCCCGGCCGTAACCCAGTATATTGCTACGTTGGCCTATATAGTATGCTGGTACAGTGCGCTTGCCTGGAGTTTTTGTGTGGGTGTGAATGCGTGTGGGTGTGTTACTTTTCTAGCGCGTGTGTGTGTGCGCGCGCGCGTGTTCATGTTTACAGTGTGTTTGTGGGTGTGAGAGAAACAATGTCAACAGGGTGTGTGTGTGTGTGTGTGAAATCCAAATCAAGACAATGGGTGTTAAATCACAGCCAGGGGTGTGAATAGCCCACTGTATAGTATCTTCTCTGTATGTAAACAGGACAGGCTCCTGGGCGAAAGCTCTGATAAGACCAGGGCCAATAGAGATCAGCTGATTACTGAACAGAGAGCGGGAGGAGGAGGTGGGGGGGGGGGGGGGGGGGGAGTAACAATAGTGCCTAACGACAGTGCTGAAGCCAGGGTCCTCTATCAGGAGGAGATCATGGCTCACCACCACGGCCCACCTGTTTCAACTCATCCTCTCAGGCGTCGCCCCCTCCTTCCTTTTTATGGCGCCATTCAACCATTGTACTCTCTCTCTCTCTTTCGTTTTCCCTCCTTTTCCCCATCCCCCTCCCCTCCCTGTAACCCTCCTTCCATCCCTCCCTCCCTCCCTCCCTCTCTCGCTCTCTTCTCTGGCAGCCCGTTAGCGCTCGTTTAGGACACAAAGAAGCCAAGCATCAAAGGATGCATTGTTCTCAACAACAGTGTGGACCCCCAGTTATGTACCCCCTCCACACACACACACACACACACACACATGCAGGTTATTGTGAGGCAGCATGGAGGGACAGACTGACCAGAGGGCCAGCATCCGGCCCAAATCAAATCAAATGTAATTGTATAGCCCTTTTTACACGCAAGCATGTCACAGAGGGCTTCACATACGCCCATAGAACTGCCCCTCAACCAACCTAAACCCTCAAGGAAGGTCTCGGGGACCTCTGTTAGCATCTGCGGTTAGCTCGTGTGCTCTGTGAGGCAGGCTGGGACTGTGGTGGAGCTAGCCAGTACCAGGGTCAGACTGGGTGAGTACTGGACCCGGACTAGAGACCTGTAAGAGGGTACAGTCTAGACCCCGACGACCCCGGTTGTCACATGAAGAGAGGGGGAGGGATAGGCTGTACCATGGGAGGGGGGGCTTCTGGGAACTTGCGCTTTTGCGCTCAAATGAGCAAGCTCGCATTACCTGTGGAAGATCCTGTCTCGGAAACTCGACGAGGTCTTAAGGTCGGGGCCTGAGCCTGGCCCCGCCCCTGTGCTGGTCACATGGCTCAAGAGACTTAACTTGTAACTTGTCATTTTCTCGGGCATAACGTCTGGCTGGTTGTTTTCGCCCCCCCCCCCCCCGCCCACACACATAATTCCATAAAACACTCATTAGTGGGCACGCGGCACATACCATGGAATTAGATTCAAGACAATAACATCTAGCTCATACCAACCCCTACCCTAACCCCCTGCACACACATCACACTGCTAACAATAGTTTAAGGGTCAGCTACCGCCCGGTAGAAAATTCCTCTCCAATTAAGTTGAGTCTAAATAAGCAGATTGTGTTTGTGTTGACAAGGGAGGGCAAGAGAGAGAGAGAGGAGGAGAGAGATAAATAAACTTTGGGGAACCATAAATGTACCGTCTATCGCCCATTGTCCCTGTTCACAGACAGGGAGAGACACCGAGACGAAAAAGAGAGAAGAATGACAGGAGAGAATAAAAGAGGTGAAAAGTGTCCAAGAGATGGATGTGTCTAGTCTATAATAGCAGTAAAACAGTGCAGACACACACACACACACACACACACTGTCATTCAGGCTAAAAAAGCTTGCCCTAGGGTAGCACACATGGCACCCACCCACACAGACGGCTGCAGACGGCTAGCACATCCAAACTAGCCCCCCCCCCCCCCTCCTCCTCCTCCACACACACACATAAACGCCCTCCAACACAGACACACACACATCATTCAGCCCGCTGCCCCAAAGCTAGCCCTGGGGGCACACAGACCCACATAAACACCCAGCAGTCCAGTCTGTCACCCTCAGAAGCATCTAATGACAGCCCTGAGCACTCCCTCTCCGTCTAACACCCCAGAGGACACACACACACACACACACACAACACACACACCTCTAATAACAGCCCCACACACATCTAGCTCCTGCAGAAACCCAGAGGTATGTCATTTAACTGTCCCGACAGCGGCCTCACAAAC
>NC_140376.1:2815000-2865000 GCF_054491055.1 Hypomesus nipponensis | reverse complement strand
GAGGGGAGGGAATGAGAGAGGAGAGAGGAGAGGGAGGGAATGAGAGAGGAGAGGGAGGGGAGGGAATGAGAGAGGAGAGAGGAGAGGGAGGGAATGAGAGAGGAGAGGGAGGGGAGGGAATGAGAGAGGAGAGGGAGGGGAGGGAATGAGAGAGGAGAGAGGAGAGGGAGGGAATGAGAGAGGAGAGAGGAGAGGGAGGGAATGAGAGAGGAGAGGGAGGGGAGGGAATGAGAGAGGAGAGAGGAGAGGGAGGGAATGAGAGAGGAGAGAGGAGAGGGAGGGAATGAGAGAGGAGAGAGGAGAGGGAGGGAATGAGAGAGGAGAGAGGAGAGGGAGGGAATGAGAGAGGAGAGGGGAGAGGGAGGGAATGAGAGAGGAGAGGGAGGGGAGGGAATGAGAGAGGAGAGGGAGGGGAGGGAATGAGAGAGGAGAGGGAGGGGAGGGAATGAGAGAGGAGAGAGGAGAGGGAGGGAATGAGAGAGGAGAGGGAGGGGAGGGAATGAGAGAGGAGAGGGAGGGGAGGGAATGAGAGAGGAGAGGGAGGGGAGGGAATGAGAGAGGAGAGGGAGGGGAGGGAATGAGAGAGGAGAGAGGAGAGGGAGGGAATGAGAGAGGAGAGGGAGGGGAGGGAATGAGAGAGGAGAGAGGAGAGGGAGGGAATGAGAGAGGAGAGGGAGGGGAGGGAATGAGAGAGGAGAGAGGAGAGGGAGGGAATGAGAGAGGAGAGGGAGGGGAGGGAATGAGAGAGGAGAGGGAGGGGAGGGAATGAGAGAGGAGAGGGAGGGGAGGGAATGAGAGAGGAGAGAGGAGAGGGAGGGAATGAGAGAGGAGAGGGAGGGGAGGGAATGAGAGAGGAGAGAGGAGAGGGAGGGAATGAGAGAGGAGAGAGGAGAGGGAGGGAATGAGAGAGGAGAGGGAGGGGAGGGAATGAGAGAGGAGAGAGGAGAGGGAGGGAATGAGAGAGGAGAGAGGAGAGGGAGGGAATGAGAGAGGAGAGAGGAGAGGGAGGGAATGAGAGAGGAGAGAGGAGAGGGAGGGAATGAGAGAGGAGAGGGGAGAGGGAGGGAATGAGAGAGGAGAGGGAGGGGAGGGAATGAGAGAGGAGAGGGAGGGGAGGGAATGAGAGAGGAGAGGGAGGGGAGGGAATGAGAGAGGAGAGAGGAGAGGGAGGGAATGAGAGAGGAGAGGGAGGGGAGGGAATGAGAGAGGAGAGGGAGGGGAGGGAATGAGAGAGGAGAGGGAGGGGAGGGAATGAGAGAGGAGAGGGAGGGGAGGGAATGAGAGAGGAGAGAGGAGAGGGAGGGAATGAGAGAGGAGAGGGAGGGGAGGGAATGAGAGAGGAGAGAGGAGAGGGAGGGAATGAGAGAGGAGAGGGAGGGGAGGGAATGAGAGAGGAGAGAGGAGAGGGAGGGAATGAGAGAGGAGAGGGAGGGGAGGGAATGAGAGAGGAGAGGGAGGGGAGGGAATGAGAGAGGAGAGGGAGGGGAGGGAATGAGAGAGGAGAGAGGAGAGGGAGGGAATGAGAGAGGAGAGGGAGGGCAGGGAATGAGAGAGGAGAGGGAGAAGGTGGAAGGCAGAGTGGAAACGGAGGCCGGAGGGAAAAAAAAATCGACAGGATTATGTTTCACAACCCCACCTACGTCCGACCGACAGTACCTTTCCGTTTCCCACCCTTTCCTGAGCTCCCACAAACACACACACACACACACACACACACACACACACACGTTCGCTCACTGAGAAATTACACCAAATGTCACATCAAGAGGGTATCCCTCCAGTTTGGGCAAATGAAGAATTTGAGAAATTCGGAGACAAAAATATTTATAGAGTAGGTCAGTCAAAAGTGCAAAAGTGGTGGTAGTGGGGGAGGCGGGGGGGGGGGGGGGCAGGGAGGGGGGGGCAGGGAGGGGGGGGGGCAAGGAGGGGGGTGGGTATGGGGGTATGGGGGGGGCAGAGGTGGAACCTGACATGAGCTTGAGCCTTACAGAACAGAGAGGCAGGGAAGGGGTTCCTCTGTAGGGGCCCTGTGGGGGAGCTCTCCTGGGTTGGAAGGCTATTCTGCATCACAGGGCGGCCATATGTGATCACCATGGAAACACCCATCCCCAGTTCCCCATGTATGTCCTCCGTAGAGCTACCACAGATAAGGGGGACGAGATGATGATGATGATGATGATGATGATGATGATGATGATGATGATGATGATGACGATGATGATGATGATGATGATGATGATGATGATCTTCAGGGAACTGTTTTTGTGTCGGTATAACATTTCTTTAGTCTGTGCTGTTGTAATGGCTAACACTTTGTGGTTGCTATATAAACAGAAAGGATTATGGCTCTTGTGTAACACTGGCCAACTGGATTAAAAGTCAAGTCTAACTATTGTGTGTGTGTGTGTGTGTGTATTGTGTGTGCACAGGGAACTGTTTTAATGCTGGGAGTGAAACCCTTAGCTTAATTGTAAACACACACACACATTGTGTGTTAAAAGAGAGGGAAGCGAGGGAAGTTGTTTCCTGAAATGCTGTCGTCTCTCAACCTACCATTAAGTCGTTCCATAACAAACAGCGGTAGAGGACGCTAAAAATCTCTCCCTTAGAGCGTGAGCGCTATGTGTGTGTGTGTGTGTGTGTGTGTGAGCGTGTCAAACGGTGTGTGTGTGTGTGTGAGAGAGAGAGTCAGGGCCTCTGAGTGTGTGTGTTTATGACGTTGGTCCATGCTCTCTCTCCAGCTTTACTGAACCCTCTCCGGTGCTCCGGGGGAGCAGGGCTGGAGCCAAGCACTGTCCAGCAGATGTTGCGTGTGACCTGTTGCCCGGCACTCTCTTCCCTCCTCTCCACGCTTGGGGGGGACGGCTCGCCTTCTGGAGAACCTCCCTTAGGAGATGCCTGGAGAGGGGAGGCTAGGGGGCGGGAGGGGAACAGGTTTGGGCAGTGGGGCTAAGGTGGCTAGGGGGCTAGGCTGAGCGGGGGGAGTAGGGGGGATAGGGGGCTAGGCTGAGCAGGGGGAGTAGGGGGATAGGGGGCTAGGCTGAGCAGGGGGAGTAGGGGGATAGGGGGCTAGGCTGAGCAGGGGGAGTAGGGGGATAGGGGGCTAGGCTGAGCAGGGGGAGTAGGGGGATAGGGGGCTAGGCTGAGCAGGGGGAGTAGGGGGATAGGGGGCTAGGCTGAGCAGGGGGAGTAGGGGGATAGGGGGCTAGGCTGAGCAGGGGGAGTAGGGGGATAGGGGGCTAGGCTGAGCAGGGGGAATAGGGGGATAGGGGGCTAGGCTGAGCAGGGGGAGTAGGGGGATAGGGGGCTAGGCTGAGCAGGGGGCTAGGCTGAGCAGGGGGAGTAGGGGGATAGGGGGCTAGGCTGAGCAGGGGGAGTAGGGGGATAGGGGGCTAGGCTGAGCAGGGGGCTAGGCTGAGCAGGGGGAGTAGGGGGATAGGGGGCTAGGCTGAGCAGGGGGCTAGGCTGAGCAGGGGGAGTAGGGGGATAGGGGGCTAGGCTGAGCAGGGGGCTAGGCTGAGCAGGGGGAGTAGGGGGATAGGGGGCTAGGCTGAGCAGGGGAGCTAGGCAAATCGGGGGGATAGGGGGCTAGGCTGAGCAGAGGGGCTGGGTTGGCTGTTTGTTAGGCCCTGGGTAGAAGTGACTCAGCAGAACTAGGTGTCACTATGTTCAGATGAACCTGGGCCCATGTGTCATGTGTCATGTGTGTACTGGTGTGTACCGTAGGGTTGCAGAGACTCAAATCCTTTGATTAGGGCTCAGGGTAACTCCATCCTGACCTATGGCTTGCATGTCTGTGTGCGTGTGAGTGAGTGTGTGTGAGTGTGTGTGTGTGTTTAATTAAAGATGGCCTCAGAGAGTTCCTGTGTGAACTAAAGTCGTTTGTCAAGCCTAAGGGGCCGAAGACAGGGTCTGGAAAGCAGGCACACAGGCTGCTGTAACAGTGTGTGTGTGTGCGTGCGTGCGTGTGTGCGTGTGGTGGCATCACTAGCCAGCTGGCAGTTGGCTGTGAACCACAGCAGTGTAATGGTGTCGTTGTATTGTAGGGTTACTTATAACCAGTCCTGTCTACGCTTCGTTAGATTGGCTGGCTGGGTTTGCAGCTGTGGTTGTGAGGATGGAAGGACCGCTGCCTATATACATTAGATCCAAACACAGGCACGGAATAACACAACATCACCTCCTAATCCCACCAATCAGACAGTCAGAGAACTCTTTCCTCTCTCTCACACACTTCCCCTCTCTGTCTCTCTTTCACTTTCTCTCTGTGTCATTCTGTCATTCTCTCTCACATTCAGTTTTTCTTATGTCCATACTCTCTCTCTCTCTCTCTCTCTCTCTCTCTCTCTCTCTCTCTCTCTCTCTCTCTCTCTCTCTCTCTCTCTCTCTCTCTCTCTCTCTCACACACACACACACACACACACACGGAACAAAGCTTGCTCGCAATCACGCATTCTTCAAACCCTCAACAGTTCCACATTCCTCTCCCCCCTCAGTAGGCCCTCTGATAGCCCTCTCCTCTCCGCCCGTCTCCTCTCTTCCCCTCCTCCCTCCTCCCCCTCTCCCCTCCTCCCCCTCATCTCCCCTTTCTTCTCCTCTCTCCTCTCTCTCTTCTTCTTGCTCCCCCCCCTCACACAATACCTCAGCAGAGCCGGCCAGCGAATCAGTAACGGCAGCCAGGCTGTGTTTAGCGTCACAAAGAGAGCGTTTGTGTGAGTAGGCCTATTTGTTTGTGAGAGTGCGCATGTGTCAGTGTGTGTGTGTGTGTGCGTTCGTACGTGTGTGTTCCCATTTTGACAGGCACAGTAAACCCCAGCCGGCAGCTTTAACAGTGAAGGAAGTTGGCTTGCGCAGGAAATTCGCTCCACATGCATTCAAAGCCTTTGTGCATTTATATGAGCGCAGATGAAACGGTGTATCTGTGTCTGAGGTTCTTTCATGACCAAACCAATATAAACGCCATGGAAACGGGTGTCTGCCAGTCCGATCTGCATCCCAGCAGACAGAGACGGGGCCTCGGCGATCCTTAGGAACACGCTGCACAGGGTCAGGGTTATATTGGCGTGTATTCAGCGCTGACGCGAAACTGTACGGAACCTTAACTCTTCCTCTCTCTTTACCCCTCCCTCCCTCGCCACACATAGGACTTACAATGGAGAGGTTTCCCTTCAGCTCTGTCTCACAACACATGCTTAAGCAATTACTCCATGCATTCCCCTCAACACAGACAGGAGGAAGGGGGGGGGGGGGCGAGGAGAAAGGAGATCTGATGTGGAGTGATGGGGGGCAGCTGCTGAGGGATTTGCAGAGGGGTTCTGGGAGAGAATGCGTGAAGTTGGGCTTGACTTCCCTAATCCTGCTCTCCCCCCCTGGGACACAGGGAGGGAAGACGGAGAGAGAGAGAAAGAGAGAGAGGTAGATGGAGAGAGAGAGAGAAAGAGAGAGAGAGAGAGAGAGAGAGAGAGAGAGAGGGCGAGCAACTGGTGGACTGGGCTACAGTGACAACTGCAGAATCCAACGGCAAATCAGTAATCGCAAACACACATACATACACACACATACACACATGCATGCTCTATAGACACAGATGGAACGTGTCAATTTTATGTAGAAAGTTGGACTAGTGTCCAGTGCCACAGTCCTGTGAATGTTTGAACTGGGCTTGCTGCATAGGACAAAGTGGTTGTTTTGTCGTCAAAATACATGAGGTACTTTTAAAGATACAACAAATATTTATACTTTACGGTTGTTAGTGGAAAGGTGCTGCCAGGGGCCTAGGGATTTTAGGGTGAGAGGGGGGGGGGGGGGGGGGTCAATGGCCATTTAAAGGGCAGTAAAACGGGCAGGGTCCAGGACTTCAAAACATTCGTCCCACAGGCACGCCGGCGGACATCATCGACTGTGAGGCGAGCGGAACTCACTGATCGCTGATTCTTGCGCAAGAAGATGTTAAAGTTAAATAATAATTCGTGTCCGTCAAACATTTTGATTCTACAACACATGACCTTGCTGTTAAAGCAATACGTGTAAAGGCACGCTGTTTTGTCAGTGATGACAATTTCTTCCGGCATTTTTAAAGGGGTGGTCGGTGTTGTCTATTTTTCTTATATTAGTTGCAGGATGTTTACCGTTAAACGTCGGATCAAATTGTCCACAAGTTTTCGTAAACAAGCGTCCCGCTATTATTCCTGCCTTGCATCCACGCAGTCGCTGCAAACTAGTGAGAAAGCGGCGTTTCCCAATACAGGGCAGTGCTCGTGCTGTTTTTACTGATAACTGTTATCTGTCATGCTAATGCATGGAAAGCGCGGTTTCACTCAAATGCGTTTAAAGCTCTGCGTCATTGTAACGAATAAAAGTTGTCACATTTTAAATGTTACTTCCATAAGATAGGCCTTATAATATTCTAATATTATTCTTCATATATTCTGAACAACCGAGAAAGGTCAAAGTGTAAGCCAATAATATGTCAAACAAACCCCAAATTCAATACAAATGAAGACAATCATAACATAATGTGGAGAACTTACCTATGAGAAGACAGAAGATATCGAGCCCTATTAATAGTTTCCTCTTGCTGTCGATACCGTTGTTGTTGTTTAATGAAGAGGTCCCTCCGTTTCTTGACTCTTGGGCCATTGCTTTCTCATACAGATACTTTTGCATTTGACAATTCCCTCTCCTTTAGAATTAAATCCCACGCGCCGCGGTAGATTGATAAACAATATATTAATGGGTCCGTATTTATGTAAGCCGAGCCAGCGCGAGAAATGTCATTCGGTTCTATGGGAAACCTCGCTTGCCAACTCAGAGAGGTCTTTGCAAAGTTATCGAAGGTGCAGCGATGCCGTCTGTCCGTGGGTAAGTTTACTTGAAGGAACCTAAAAGCCTTCCTCAGTTGACGTCGTAAGGCAATTCTGAACTACGTAAACAAGTTTGAACTATGTGTTGAGCACACAAGAAAATAAAGTTGTTGCGTTGGAAATGAATGGAAAGCCCGCTCCCTTTCAGTCTGGGTTTAAAGGCTTCTATAGAGAATACTGCTCTGCGTGCGGAGAGAGCGTCTCTTGTTATATCAATCCTTCCTCTCCTCCTCCCCCTTCTCTCTTCAAGTTCCCTCTACAGCCTCAAGGCTCTGCCCCTTCCCTAGGCTAGCGGACGGTAATCTCCATCATTCCATGGAAAACTTTCTCTGAATCCCAAGCACTGTGAGACCTCAAGCATTGGCGAACATCTACTGCATCTAGCGGTTTTACCGGGAACTACAGACGCAACGCAACTGGAGTTTGAGCGCAGACCTCATCTCGACGTACTACACGACATAAGCTACTATATTTCAAAAGTATGTGGATAGAGTATGTTGATCAGAAATATAACTAGCCTATGTTTTAGGTCAATGCACGAAACTCCTAAATAATCCAACCAGAAAGTTGTTTTCTATTTCGTAACTGTAGGCGAAATCACAAGCTGCCTAAACCTTTCCTAAACATGTCATTAAAAAAGTTAAAAAGACAAACCTGTCTGTTTTTTTATCGTGAAAACAACCTTCTGAATCCAAAAGCTAAGGTAGATAGCTTCGAATTTGGAGAAGGCCCCTAGCCTACTCTAAACCAACATGCTTTGTGTTTAGTGAAGCGAGGTTATCTATGCGGGCTTAGATAACCAACAATCACTCTAACACTGTATACAAATACACTTGAAGTGGTTGGTACGCTTGCGCTATGGGGTAGAAACTGTATATTCATTATTTGCTATCAAGACCACTGTCCGTGCACCGAGGAGACGAATAGAGTGAATACTGCGATCACCGTCTGCCATCTAGTGGTAGACTAATGTAACAATACACAGCATCACTGCCCTTCCAGTCCCGCTATTCGGACTTAACATTATACTAGCAAATGCAAGTGAAGTAAGTGTTTTGTGTCAACCACTGGTTATAGGAATAATCGTACATACTTTCTAGAATCTAGATCACTGTCGCTGGCATGTTCGGTTAAACAGAGTCCCACGTTAACAAGTTTATCCCCAGATAAATAGATTGTTGCTAATTAAATAATGGACGTTATGTTTATAAACCCAATAGGCACAAACAAAGCTCAATGTTTTGACTTCATGTAAAAGCATAACGAACGGTCTGAGACTGAGCTGGTGTTGTGCTCGTGCCACGCCTCCCAGTCCCCGGGCGCCCCACGTACAGGCAACACCGCGGAGCTCGAGTCCAGCCTGTCGTTAACGGTGAAGATGGCAGAGAAGCAACAGAAACACGAAGGCAGGGTGAAGATTGGACATTATATACTCGGCGATACGCTTGGAGTCGGAACCTTCGGAAAAGTGAAGAGTTAAGTATTTGTTGTCTCTCATGCAGTATGGGTTGTGAACGTTTAGAACTGGAGATGAATGGGGCGAAACGGTTTAGCTAGCTACCTTTCGGACCTCACCGGTGGTTTACATAGGCTACGTATTGTGCGTATTAGGTAATGCGTAGCTTATGGAATAGATTGGCGTTGACACGTAAATATGTTTGAGAATTCACTTTGCTAGAGCGAGTTAAAATGCAAATTCTTGTCATATCGTATCGCACTTATCAGTAAAGCTTTTTATTATCAGCAAGAACAATAGAAACGGGGAGTCAGATACCATATCTTATGACCTTTATTGTCAAAGGCAGACTTTTCTTCTCGTTTAAAGTATTTAAAATAACCTTGCAAAGGACATGGAAGTGTACATTAATCGCTTGAAATATTAGAGTAATAGCTTGATGGTGCTGTCATGAAGTATCTTTGTAGCGTAAGAATATTATCTGGAAAAAATGTGATGGTTAGCCTAAAGCCTATAGCTAGAGCTAGCTAGTACCGAATACCATTGAAGACTATGAAGTTCACGGCGTAGACAATTGTTTTTTTTTTTCTCGAGCTAGCTTATATCAGTTTCTCTGCATGACCTTGTGGAATTCGGACACCACGGTTGTCAAAGCTTTTCTTGGCATACTCAGCGCTGCGCCGCACAATGTAAAACCGCGTACATGTCAGATTGAACACATGCACAAGCCAACAACAGTGTAGTGTAACATCGTCACAGTCAGGTACTCCGGTTGTACCAGCAGCGTCTGTTTATAGGCTACACTACTCCCTCATCACCAACATCCGGAAGTATCGCCACCTTGAAATATAGATTCTTAGAAGGCCTGTGTCGTTCTTAACCTGCTTGAGGGGAACTATTTATTACTTGACAAGTCTCCCTTCGCCTCCAATGGCCTTATCTGCCAGCACGGTTTGAACTGACCTTGGCTACCCAGTGAACCCGAAAACAGCTTCCTAAATGTCAAATCAGCACAAACTGTGCTTGTTTCTTAGAATTGTAAAATGTTCCCATGACAACAGATTGACGTTTGCCATCCTATCTGTTTAATTTGCCAAACATATCATTATTTGGATTTCAAACATGTCCAGAGAGGCATTGTGTCTCTTGTGCGGTGGCCAGCCGCACACACAACACAAAATAATTACAGTTATCGCCCCTATGTCATTCTCCAGTTGGCCAAGACCTACAGGTTGTTGTTGCGTATCGATAATTGATGTTTACCTATAAGCCCCACTGTGTTTACCCTGTGTTTGTGTGTGTGTGTGTGTGTGTGTGTGTGGAAGAATGACATTACATTTACATTTAGTCATTTAGCAGACGCTCTTATCCAGAGCGACTTACAGTAAGTACAGGGACATTCCCCCTGAGACAAGTAGGGTGAAGGACCCAAGGTCATTTTGGCATGGCCGGGAATCGAACTGGCAACTTGCAGATTTCTAGCCCCCCCCAGTCAGTGGGTTGATTGTCCGTCTGTGTTTGCAGTTGGAGAGCACCAGCTCACAGGTCACAAGGTAGCCGTGAAGATCCTGAACAGGCAGAAGATCCGCAGTCTGGATGTGGTGGGGAAGATCAAGCGGGAAATTCAGAACCTCAAACTGTTCAGACATCCACACATCATCAAGCTGTAAGTGCAACACACACACATGCACGCACACACACACAGACACACACATCCACGCACACACATGTAGCCGGTGTGTGTCGGTTAAACTCACTCCTCAAGTATATAACAGCCCCACCTGCGTCAACAAAGAGCTAGCTTTTCGTTGGCGTAGCTGGTAGTGGTGGCGCTTGGGAAGTCAGAGGTGGCGTGTTTGATCCACAGTGAGGGGCGAACATCAGGCCATAGACCTCTGACAGTGCAAGACCACGTCTGTTACATACAAACTGGTGGCATAAGACACAACAACTACACACATACACTCACCATACATGCTAGGTTTTAAACTAAGCTATATAGGATTTGTGTTCTGTGGTGAGCATGCCCTGTCTTTGTGTTTATTTCCTATGACTGGGCTATACTGAGCTTGGATTTACTGAGAAGACACACACACACACACACCCTCAGTGCTGCTCCTGTGTTAGATAGGTAATTCAGGTTTGTACAAAATCTGTAGTTAAGGAGATTGGGCTTTATGTATTTCCTGCTCGGCTAAATCCCTTCCTACTCCCAGCTGCCTGGCTTGTTTGTTTGCTTGTTTTCTCTTCCTCGTTTCTGAAGTCTCCACTCTGTCACCCTCTCTCTCTTCTCCTCCTCTATCTGTCTTTCTCTCCTGTCTTTCTCCCTCCATCTCCTTTTTTCTCTTTCTCCCTATCTCCAACCTCTCTCTCTCTCTCTCTCTCTCTCTCTCTCTCTCTGTCTCTCTCTCTCTGTCTGTCTGTCTCAATCTCACACCCTCTCTCTCAATCTCACACCCTCTCACTCTCCTCTCACTCTCTCACTATCTCTTTCACACTCTCCCCCCCCCCACCTCTCTCTCTCTCTCTCCCTCCCTCTTTCTGTCCTTTCCAAAGCTGTGCTTGGTGTTATTTTTAGGCCAGGGTTTGGGTTAGGCTAGGGTGACACAGTGAGCTATGGCAGACATGTGCTGTCCTGGTTGACTACTGTTCTAAAGCCGGTCTATAGGAGAGAGAAGAAGAAGACATGAGAAACAGCAGCTTGAATAAAATACTTACACAAACACATCGACAGCTGGTCCCCACTTCTACACCCTTGTCTCTCCAGCCAGGGGAACAAACAACATGATGATGGCAGTGGGTGTATTTGGGAGTGAGGGATAGGGGTACCTCGTGTGTGTTCGTGTGTTTTAGGTACCAGGTGATCAGTACCTGGTGTCTGTTTGTGTTTTAGGTACCAGGTGATCAGTACCTGGTGTGTGTCTGTTTGTGTTTTAGGTACCAGGTGATCAGTACCTGGTGTGTGTTTGTGTGTTTTAGGTACCAGGTGATCAGTACCTGGTGTGTGTTTTAGGTACCAGGTGATCAGTACCTGGTGTGTGTTTGTGTGTTTTAGGTACCAGGTGATCAGTACCCCCACAGATTTCTTCATGGTAATGGAGTATGTTTCAGGAGGAGAGCTGTTTGACTACATCTGCAAACATGGACGAGTAAGACGCCTTATATACATCGTCTGATATGTAACGCAGTAGTGTGTGTGTAGGCCTGTCTGTGTGTGTGTGTGTGCTTCTGTGAGTGTGTTAGGATGTGGATGTCGACGCATGTCTGTGCGTGTGTAAAGGTGTGGATGTGCGTGTGTGTGAGGGTGTGGGATGTGTGTTAACACACGTCTGTGTGTGTGTGTGTTTGATGACGGTGGGCCCGTGTACAGGTGGAGGACACAGAGGCACGCCGCCTGTTCCAGCAGATCATCTCAGCGGTGGACTACTGCCACAGGCACATGGTGGTCCACAGAGACCTGAAGCCTGAGAACGTGCTGCTGGACGCCAGCAAGAACGCTAAGATCGCTGACTTCGGTACGTGGGGGGGGGTGAGGGAGGGGTGTGGGAGGGGTGTGGGTGAGGATGGAGGTGAGGGGGGGTTTGGGTACAGTGTGCGTGTTGATGCAAGGGCTTAGCACTCGGGGGTGGTTTGGGGGCTGTCGGCTGTTGGACGCCTGTTTGAAGATTTGAGAGAGAGAGAGATAGATAGAGTGAGCTACAAGGGAGGGAGAGGGGGGGGGAGGAGAGGGTGTCCTAGCAACAGGCAGGTTTGATGTCATTTCTGGCACGAACGCTTGGAGGCCCACTGTCATCCGAGATGGAGAGGGGGGCGAGAAGAAGGAAAGAGGGAGGGAGGTGTAGGGAGGGAGGGAGAGGACGTGCAGTACTGGCAGAGAGCAAACAGCAGGTACGGTTACTAAAGAGATAGTTCAAAGAAAAGAGACAGAAGGAGGGGGAGAGGAGATGTTGTTGTTAGCCACTGTAGTCTGAGCAGGAAGAGCCTCATCCAATCAGAGTGTGTGTTCACAGCTTAGAACCTAGGCTAGCAAAGCCGGATGAAACCCCCGTCCTGCCCCCCTGGTACCACTCTCACCTCCAGTCTGAACGAGGGGCGGGTCTTACCAAGCCTTTCACGTTTTCCTTCCGTGTGATTGGCTGCCAGGGCTGTCAAACATGATGTCAGACGGGGAGTTTCTGAGGACCAGCTGTGGGTCTCCCAACTACGCTGCTCCCGAAGTCATCTCAGGAAGGTGGGCTCATAAACAACACACTTGTGTGTGTGTGTGTGTGTGTGTATCTGTGCCTAACCCAGTCCCTGGTGCCCCAGGCTGTACGCGGGCCCTGAGGTGGACATCTGGAGCTGCGGGGTGATCCTGTACGCCCTGCTGTGTGGCACGTTGCCCTTCGACGACGAGCACGTGCCCACGCTGTTCAAGAAGATCCGCGGGGGCGTCTTCTACATCCCAGAGTACCTGACGCGCTCCGTGGCCTCCCTGCTCACGCTCATGATGCAGGTGGACCCTCTGAAGAGAGCCTCCATCAAGGACATCAGGTGAGTCTGAGTCAGACCAGGCTTCCCCCCCTGGGAGGAACACCAGACCCCCCCTGCTCCCCTGGGAGGAACACCAGACCCCCCCTGCTCCCCTGGGAGGAACACCAGACCCCCCCTGCTCCCCTGGGAGGAACACCAGACCCCCCTGCTCCCCTGGGAGGAACACCAGACCCCCCTGCTCCCCTGGGAGGAACACCAGACCCCCCCTGCTCCCCTGGGAGGAACACCAGACCCCCCCTGCTCCCCTGGGAGGAACACCAGACCCCCCCTGCTCCCCTGGGAGGAACACCAGACCCCCGCTCCCCGCCCTGGGGTCTGATCGTCTGGGTTTGACCTGCTTTGATGTGTGTGTCTGTGTGCGTCAGGGAGCACGAGTGGTTCAAGCAGGACCTGCCAGGGTACCTGTTCCCCGAGGACCCTCTGTACGACTCCAGCGAGCTGGACGAGGAGGCCGTGAGGGAGGTGTGTGACAAGTTTGAGAGCTCCGAGTCTGAGGTCATGTCCAGCCTGTACAGTGGAGACCCCCAGGTAAGGACCATCAGCACCGTCAACACCTCTCCCTTCACCCACATCATGCTCTCCTGCTGGCCTTCCTTATTCTCTTTTACTTCTCTCTCCTTCCCTACCTCTCTCTTTCCTTCCCTCTCTCTCCCCTTTCCCCCTTCCCTTCCTCTCTCCCTCTCCCTCTCTCTCTCTCTCTCTCTCTCTCTCTCTCCCTCTCACCACCCCAGGACCAGCTAGCGGTAGCCTACCACCTGATCATCGACAACCGGCGCATCATGACCCAGGCCAGTGAGTTCTACTTGGCCTCCAGCCCCCCGCAGGGGTCCTTCATGGAGGAGGGCATGGCCCTGCCTCCAGGGGTCAAGCCCCACCCAGAGAGGATGCCCCCCCTGCTGGTGGACAGCCCCAAGTCCCGCTGCCCCCTGGACGCCCTGAACACCACCAAGGCCAAGCCCCTGACTGTGAAGAAGGCCAAGTGGCACCTGGGCATCCGCAGCCAGAGCCGGCCCTACGACATCATGGCTGAGGTGTACCGCGCCATGAGGCAGCTCAGCTACGACTGGAAGGTGAAGGGGGCGTACACACACACACACACGAGTGTTCAAACATGCAATCTCACACACACACACACATACATGAACATACCAGGCCAGACACACACCAGGTCAGAGAGATACACACATACAGCAGGTCACTCACACACACACACACACACACACACACGTAAAGCCTGCAGGACATGGAGGGTGTTCCTGTGTGCAGGTGGTGAACCCGTACCACCTCCGTGTGAGGAGGAAGAATCCGGTGACGGGGAACCTGATGAAGATGAGTCTGCAGCTGTACCAGGTGGACAGCAGGTCCTACCTCCTCGACTTCAAAAGCATCGACGGTAAAACACCTGCGTCACACACACACATACACCATTTCTCTCACCCTCACACACACACACAGCTCTCTGGTGGGACGTATGAAACTGTATTGCCTCATACTCCCTTGGACAGTTGTATCTGCATGGTGTGTGAAAAGGTTGGGAATGGCTGGTCTAGAGCATTATTATAATTAATATTATTATTATTAGAATGATATTTAGCTATGCTTCCTCTGCGGTGGCATCTCCCCAGATGACATCATGGAGGCGGTGGGATTCAAGTCGGGCTCGTCCACCCCCCAGCGGTCCGGCTCCACGGCTGGCCTCCACAGACCCAGGCTCAGCATCGACTCGGCCAGCCCGGCCGTGGACCTACCCCAGCTCAGCTCCTCCCTGCCCGGGTCGCTCTCCTGCAGCGCCCCCCTGCTGGCCCCGCGCCAGGGCTCCCACACCATGGACTTCTTTGAGATGTGTGCCAGTCTGATAACCACGCTGGCGCGCTGAGGGGATAATCCCTCCCTCTCTCCCTCCCCCTTTCCTCTCTTGGTCTCCCTCATCACCCCTCGCCGCCCGGCCCAGACCCAGCAGCTGGAGCTGACTGCCCTCTCACGTTCCTCAAACGGTCCCTCCTTTTCCTGTCTCCTGTCCTTCATCTTTGATTCCAGCTGCGTGGGCCTGGTGGCAGCTGATAGCGATCACGTAGCTTAGGCCTGTTCGTGCTCAGGTGTCCGGTAGAGGGGGGGAGCAGGAGAGGTTACCCAGACAAAGATTTGACCCTTGACTCTCACGGTCAACTGTGGATGGACTGGGGTCAGAGGTCAGGGGTTAACCTAGCTGGTGGAGGGTCCTTTTAGGTCAAGTTCACTGGATGTTCACCCCACTAAACCCTCCAATCAGCAGTTAGCTACTGAGATGATGTTGGGTGTGTGGGAGGGGGGAATGATAGATAAGTGTCTTACATACTAATTCAGTTAGGATCATATTTTGAACACAAATAATATGATTTTAGTTTTTTTTTTCTATGGTTTTGTAATAACACAGATTTTTGTTATCCATGTACGATATATATATATATATATATTTATATTTATCTATCACTTTTAAGTAGTTTAATAGATTTTGTTTGCAATGGCTTACCAAAAACAAGAATTTATACAAAGAAAGGATCATTATTATTATTATCATGTAGGTATCAGACTTATTTATTTTCTTGAGATTGTTTTATAGGCACCGTAGGTGCATAGATTAAGCACTGCTTTTACGCTGAAGGGGTCTTCTTTCTGGTTTTGGAACAAGATGGCAGTGACGACGCTAGCGATTGGTCGGTGTCTGTTGTTGTCGCTAGGGGGAGCTGTTAGCCCTGAGGCTAACGCTGCAGATACGCACCGCCTCCCAGACTTGCACGCACTCTTCCCTCACGTCGTTATGTGAGGTTAGGCACCCACGTGTCATGCATGCCCACAACCCTCATTTAGAAGCACTTGTTTGCTCGACGTCATTCAGACATGCAAGTCTAGCCAGACACACACCTACTGTACTGGGTGGGGGAGGGGGAGCTGGTTTAACGGGGTGATATAGAGGGGGTGATGTAGAGGGTTAAGGTTAGAGTGATGTGGGTGGAGGTGATGTGTATCTGTGGCAGGGCCTCTAGACAACAGAAAGCCACAAAGCCCTTCTCCAGTTGCCTTACAAATGCAAACACGTTTGTTACTGTGTGAGTGTGTACACACGTGTGTGTGTGCGTGTGTGTGTGTGCTTGTGTGCAAACGGAGTAAAGAAAGTGTCAAGTTTTCTAGGTCCTGAGCCTGTTTGTCTGTATTTCTCTCGCTTTCTCTGTTTGATCGGTTGTCTGTCTACCTGCCAGCCTGACAGACAGACAGACAGACAGGCTGGACAAGAGTAGGGATTGGATGGGAGAATACACTCTAATGTATGTGCCAATGAGATCTGTGATCGTCAGTGACCGTGAGATAGGAGGACGGCAGATAGAGAGAGAGAAAAAGAGAGAAGGGAGGATGTGACGAGAAGATGGCTCAAGTCATAATCACCTCTGTTCTGTAACAGAGCTTCTACCAAAGCTCTCCAAAGTTTACATTATACCTCCTCCAGGTCTCTCTCTGTCTCCCCCCCCCCTCTCTCTCTCTCTCTCTCTCTCTTTCTCTCTCTGGTGTTTTCTCTCTGTCTGTATTGACTGTGTCTGAGGCATGAATCTGTGTTCTGTTCACCGGTGTTTGTCCGTTCTGTATTCCTGTTCTCCCACAACAAGCTGAGGTTCTAGCGGGTTCTTCTGAACCGAATGTAGAACCGGTCCTGCTGCGTTGGGGTGGTCCACTACTGGGGAGACAGGAAGGTTCTAGAAGACTTGACGCACCACTGAAGCCAAGCCAGACAGAAAAGAGTATCATATTACAGAACCACATGTCCTCATTTCTCTCTATATATATATTTAACATTACTGTATCACTGGTAGATATCAGCATGACGGATACAATGGATAGACTTTTATTTCAGAAATATTCTAGCATCTGGTTGATTCACTAAAAGCTCAACTCTGGCTTTGGCTCATGTTAAAGCCCTTTATGACCTGTATTCTGGTCAAACTGTATGCAATACAGACCTGCCATTCGGCCACAGTGAAACTGTGGCCCCTGCTGCTACACTCACGCCATTACACTCAGCAACACTAAAGGCCAGTTGACCATTCACCCCTGAGAGGGATTATAGTCTCACAGTGTTCCATACTCTGGAAAGGGCTAGCTAGCTAGCTAGCTACAGGATGTTTCGGTTGAAAGTTGAGTATTTACCTGGAGTTTGGGGCGTGGCGAGGCTATTTTCTAGAAACAGCCATTGTTGTTATGTCTGTGTGTGTGTGTGTGTGTGTCTATGTGTGTCAGCAGCATGCTATACCCTGTGCTCTCACCAGTCCCGAGGTAGTGAAAGAACCACCATGTGGCACATTGTCAGAGCTGCGGTTCTGCGTGGAACCAATGTCAACGTTCTCCCCATCGTTCTCTCCATCGCTACGGTTCCATGGCAGGTTCCATGACAGGTTCCTCATGCCCGTGACAAGCATAGAGACCCTGTTATTTGTAACTTTGTGTGTGTTTTATATCTCTCCCAATGCCTCTGTGTCTGAATGGAGTTTGGATTTTCTTTCGTTATGCACTGCATGGTGTTGTTCTTCTGATTTGCACTTTACTGAATATTTATTGTCAAACTGAATAAACAAATATATATATATTATATCCTTGGTCAGTGCTTTGGGTTTGTCAGTTGTGCATGAACTGTTTCTGGTGGTCTGGATAGAGATTGTAAAAGTACACACATCCTTCACTCAAGTAGAAGTACAGATACTCGTGTTTATATAGACTGGTAAAAGTTGAAGTGCTGACTCTCAGCTCTTTCCAATCTAAATCTCACAATTTGAAACTGCCGCTGTAAAACGAGTGGTTTCAATAAAGCCACAGAGTTGACGTCAACTCTGTCTTGTAGTAAGAAAGTTTTTAGAAAGGCAGTTTGCAGGAACTCTGTGGCTCAGTGGCATTGGCATGTGTACCATTAAGTCTACTTCCAAACACGTTTCCTTTGGTTCAAATCTCATTCAAACCATTTGATAATTCATTTAACTGATATTAGTTAAGTAATATATATGTCAGTTGTATTTATAAGTCGAAGAGCAAAAATGAAGCTGCAAGAAGATCTTTCAGTCAGATTTGAACACAAGACCCCTCACGCAGTAGCCCACATCCTTAACCACTGAGCTATCAAGGATCATACCAGTCTCCACTCAACATTTAAATTTGACATTGAACTATGTAGTTGTAACAACCTACAGAGTTGGGGTGTCAAAAACTATAAAAAGCAGGGCTTCCTGTTAGCTCACTGGGTTAGTGTGTATGCTCCCAAAGTTAGACAAATAGCATAATAGCCTGTGTTCAAATCCAGCCTTCACCTTTTTCGTATGTTTTCCTCCCTCTCCGTTCTTTTACTGTCACACAACTGTCCAAATCAGCATGTCACAACTCAATAAACTGAGGGAAATAATACAACAACTTGTCTTTGTCCGTTTTGTGAATTGTTTTTCTTTATTGAGGAAAAGCGTAATTACTAAAAATTACAAATAACACTAATAACGATCAACCTAAAAGGCAGACATTAAGAATATTAAATGTTAAATGTTTGGTCCCCAAAAACACACATGCTAACCCCTTTGGTCATTTTATCCCCCAAACACACATGCTTAACCCATTGATGATTTCAAATCCAAAACACACATGCTAACCCCTTTGGTCATTGTACCCTCCAAAATACACATGCTAACCCCTTAGGTCATTTTACCCCCAAAACACACTTACTAACCCCTTTGGTCATTTTATCCCCCAAAACACACTTACTAACCCCTTTGGTCATTTTATCCCCCAAAACACACTTACTAACCCCTTTGGTCATTTTATCCCCCAAAACACACATGCTAACCCCTTTGGTCATTTTCCCATCCAAAACACACATGCTAACCCCTTTGGTCATTTTCCCATCCAAAACACACATGCTAACCCCTTTGGTCATTCTACCCTCCAAAATACACATGCTAACCCCTTTGGTGATTTTATCCCAAAAACACACATGCTAACCCCTTTGGTCATTCTACCCTCCAAAATACACATGCTAACCCCTTTGGTGATTTTATCCCAAAAACACACATGCTAACCCCTTTGGTCATTTTCCCACCAAAACACACATGCTAACCCCTTTGGTCATTTTCCCACCAAAACACACATGCTAACCCCTTTGGTCATTTTCCCACCAAAACACACATGCTAACCCCTTTGGTCATTTTCGCATCCAAAACACACATGCTAACCCCTTTGGTCATTTTATCCCCCAAAACACACTTACTAACCCCTTTGGTCATTTTATCCCCCAAAACACACATGCTAACCCCTTTAGTCATTTTCCCATCCAAAACACACATGCTAACCCCTTTGGTCATTTTCCCACCAAAACACACATGCTTACCCCTTTGGTCATTTTCCCATCCAAAACACACATGCTAACCCCTTTGGTCATTTTACCCCAAAAACACACATGCTAACCTCTTTGGTCATTTTACCCCCCAAAATACACATGCTAACCCCTTTGGTCATTCTACCCTCCAAAATACACATGCTAACCCCTTAGGTCATTTTACCCCCAAAACACACTTACTAACCCCTTTGGTCATTTTATCCCCCAAAACACACATGCTAACCCCTTTAGTCATTTTCACACCAAAACACACATGCTAATCCCTTTGGTCATTTTCCATCCAAAACACACATGCTAACCCCTTTGGTTATTCTACCCTCCAAAATACACATGCTAACCCCTTAGGTCATTTTACCCCAAAAACACACTTACTAACCCCTTTGGTCATTTTATCCCCCAAAACACACATGCTAACCCCTTTAGTCATTTTCCCACCAAAACACACATGCTAACCCCTTTGGTCATTTTCCCATCCAAAACACACATGCTAACCCCTTAGGTCATTTTACCCCCAAAACACACTTACTAACCCCTTTGGTCATTTTATCCCCCAAAACACACATGCTAACCCCTTTAGTCATTTTCCCACCAAAACACACATGCTAACCCCTTTGGTCATTTTCCATCCAAAACACACATGCTAACCCCTTTGGTCATTTTACCCCAAAAACACACATGCTAACCTCTTTGGTCATTTTACCCCCCAAAATACACATGCTAACCCCTTTGGTCATTTTACCCCAAAAACACAAATGCTAACCCCTTTGGTAATTTCCCCCCCAAAACACATATGCCAACCCCTTTGATGATTTCCCATCCAAATCACACATGCTAACCCCTTTGGTCATTTTACCCCCCAAAATACAGATGCTAACCCCTTTGGTCATTTTACCCCAAAAACACACTTACTAACCCCTTTGGTCATTTTATCCCAAAATACACATGCTAACCCCTTTGGTCATTTTACCCTCCAAAATACACATGCTAACCCCTTTGGTCATTTTACCCTCCAAAATACACATGCTAACCCCTTTGGTTATTTTACCCCAAAAACACACATGCTAACCCCTTTGGTCATTTTACCCCTAAAACACAAATGCTAACCTCTTTGGTCATTTTCCCACCAAAACGCACATGCTAACCCCTTTGGTAATTTTCCCATCCAAAACACACATGCTAACCCGTTTGGTCATTCTACCCTCCAAAATACACATGCTAACCCCTTTGGTGATTTTATCCCAAAAACACACATGCTAACCCCTTTGGTCATTTTATCCCCCAAAACACACATGCTAACCCCTTTAGTCATTTTCCCACCAAAACACATATGCTAACCCCTTTGGTCATTTTCCCACCAAAACACACATGCTAACCCCTTTGGTCATTTTCCCATCCAAAACAAACATGCTAACCCCTTAGGTCCTTTTACCCCCAAAACACACTTACTAACCCCTTTAGTCATTTTACCCCCCAAAATACACATGCTAACCCCTTTGGTCATTTTACCCCAAAACACACATGCTAACCCCTTTGGTCATTTTACCCCAAAACACACATGCTAAACCCCTTTGGTCATTTTCCCACCAAAACACACATGCTAACCTCTTTGGTCATTTTATCCCCCAAAACACACATGCTAACCCCTTTAGTCATTTCCCCACCAAAACACACATGCTAACCCCTTTGGTCATTTTCCCATCCAAAACACACATGCTAACCCCTTAGGTCATTTTACCCCCAAAACACACTTACTAACCCCTTTAGTCATTTTACCCCCCAAAATACACATGCTAACCCCTTTGGTCATTTTCCCATCCAAAACACACATGCTATCCTCTTTGGTCATTTTATCCCCCAAAATACACATGCTAACCCCTTTGGTCATTTTACCCTCCAAAATACACATGCTAACCCCTTTGGTTATTTTACCCCAAAAACACACATGCTAACCCCTTTGGTCATTTTCCCACCAAAACACACATGTTAACCCCTTTGGTCATTTTCCCATCCAAAACACACATGCTAACCCCTTAGGTCATTTTACCCCCAAAACACACTTACTAACCCCTTTAGTCATTTTACCCCCCAAAATACACATGCTAACCCCTTTGGTCATTTTACCCCAAAACACACATGCTAACCCCTTTGGTAATTTTCCCATCCAAAACACACATGCTAACCCCTTTGGTCATTCTACCCT
This sequence comes from Hypomesus nipponensis, assembly GCF_054491055.1. Taxonomy (NCBI): domain Eukaryota; kingdom Metazoa; phylum Chordata; class Actinopteri; order Osmeriformes; family Osmeridae; genus Hypomesus; species Hypomesus nipponensis. The sequence goes on along the minus strand of NC_140376.1, from coordinate 2,843,551 downwards.
CCAAAATACACATGCTAACCCCTTTGGTGATTTTATCCCAAAAACACACATGCTAACCCCTTTGGTCATTTTATCCCCCAAAACACACATGCTAACCCCTTTAGTCATTTTCCCACCAAAACACATATGCTAACCCCTTTGGTCATTTTCCCACCAAAACACACATGCTAACCCCTTTGGTCATTTTCCCATCCAAAACAAACATGCTAACCCCTTAGGTCCTTTTACCCCCAAAACACACTTACTAACCCCTTTAGTCATTTTACCCCCCAAAATACACATGCTAACCCCTTTGGTCATTTTACCCCAAAACACACATGCTAACCCCTTTGGTCATTTTACCCCAAAACACACATGCTAAACCCCTTAGGTCATTTTGCCACCAAAACACACATGCTAACCTCTTTGGTCATTTTATCCCCCAAAACACACATGCTAACCCCTTTAGTCATTTCCCCACCAAAACACACATGCTAACCCCTTTGGTCATTTTCCCATCCAAAACACACATGCTAACCCCTTAGGTCATTTTACCCCCAAAACACACTTACTAACCCCTTTAGTCATTTTACCCCCCAAAATACACATGCTAACCCCTTTGGTCATTTTCCCATCCAAAACACACATGCTATCCTCTTTGGTCATTTTATCCCCCAAAATACACATGCTAACCCCTTTGGTCATTTTACCCTCCAAAATACACATGCTAACCCCTTTGGTTATTTTACCCCAAAAACACACATGCTAACCCCTTTGGTCATTTTCCCACCAAAACACACATGTTAACCCCTTTGGTCATTTTCCCATCCAAAACACACATGCTAACCCCTTAGGTCATTTTACCCCCAAAACACACTTACTAACCCCTTTAGTCATTTTACCCCCCAAAACACACATGCTAACCCCTTTGGTCATTTTACCCCTCCAAAACACACATGCTAACCTCTTTGGTTATTTTATCCCAAAATACACATGCTAACCCCTTTGGTCATTTTCCCATCCAAAACACACATGCTATCCTCTTTGGTCATTTTACCCCCCAAAATACACATGCTAACCCCTTTGGTCATTTTACCCTCCAAAATACACATGCTAACCCCTTTGGTTATTTTACCCCAAAAACACACATGCTAACCCCTTTGGTCATTTCCCCCCCAAAACACACATGCCAACCCCTTTGATAATTTCCCATCCAAATCACACATGCTAACCCCTTTGGTCATTTTACCCCCCAAAATACACATGCTAACCACTTTGGTCATTTTCCCATCCAAAACACACATGCTAACCCCTTTGGTCATTTTAGCCCCCAAAATATACATGCTAACCACTTTGGTCATTTTACTCTCCAAAACACACATGCTAACCCCTTTGGTCATTTTACCCTCCAAAATACACATGCTAACCCCTTTGGTCATTTTCCCATCCAAAACACACATGCTAACCTCTTTGGTCATTTTACCCCCCAAAATACACATGCTAACCCCTTTGATTATTTTACCCCAAAAACACACATGCTAACCCCTTTGGTCATTTTCCATCCAAAACACACATGCTAACCCCTTTGGTCATTTTACCCCAAAAACACACATGCTAACCCCTTTGGTCATTTTACCCTCCAAAATACACATGCTAACCCCTTTGGTTATTTTATCCCAAAAACACACATGCTAACCCCTTTGGTCATTTTACCCCCAAAACACACATGCTAAGCTTTTTGGTTATTTTACCCCAAATACACACATGCTAACCCCTTTGGTCATTTCCCCCACAAAACAGACATGCTAACCCCTTTGGTTATTTTATCCCCAAAACAAACATGTTAATGTTAAGGATTGTGTAACTGGGTAGTGGACAATAATACAAGGTTAACTACTGGACCAAGTTATTTGTAGTTTAATGTAAGTAATGATGCAATCACAAGATACACAATGAAAACAACACACAAGGATGTTCGTAGTCTAGTACAAAGAATCATTTGATGATGCATTAGCAGTCTCACAGAAACAAAGTCTCAGAATAGAACAAACGAAGGCCTTCGTTGAGAAAGTGGTCGTGTCAGAGATCAGAGAGAGTTCTGCCCACACCAAGTTCTGTCTCACTGTCCTCGGGAGACAGGTCTTGTACCCCCCAGAGAGGGCGATCTGTGATAGGCAATTGGTCAGAAGACAGTGGGGTGGGAATGTGGTTGTCCAATTTAATGTCCAGGGCGTACATGGTGGCACAAGGATCTGGTGATGTTCGGAGAGGGAGGGGGCAGAGAAGACCCACAGGTCTACTAAGGGAGAGGGGCAGACAAGACCCACGGGTCTGAGGTAATCCAAGGGAGGGGGGCTCCAGGGAAGGGAGTAGATCGCCCCAAGGTCCTGATGGCGTGCAGGGAGATGGGAGCTGCGCCTCCAAGGAAGGGGGGGGGTCGTGTCTGCAGGAGAAGGGGTGAGGCAGACCAGGCCAGGGTCAATGTTGTATGGGGGAAGGTGGGGCAGGGTCTCCAAGGGGAAGGGGTAGATCATCCAGTGTGTAAGGGTGGGGGGGGCAAGGTCTCCAAGGGAATGCAGGTGGGGCAGGGTCTCCGAGGGGATGCAGGTGGGGCAGGGTCTCCGAGGGGATGCAGGTGGGGCAGGGTCTCCGAGGGGATGCAGGTGGGGCAGGGTCTCCGAGGGGATGCAGGGTCTCCAAGGGGAGGGGTAGTATGAAAGGGGGGACAGGGGCAGGGTCTCCAAAGGAATGTGACCTCAGAACAGAGTATATCCAAAGGTGGACAGACCGTCTGATCTGACCCGTCCTTAAGCAGAAAAGAGTTACTGTCCCAACATTACCTTATCTCCCAAGTTGACACTTTTACTCCCAATGAGAGGCCCTATTGTGCTCACTGCGGTCCCTGAGCATAACAAACTCGCCTCCCAAAACAGTTTGCCTGACATCGGCATTCTTGCCCACACACCTAAGTTACAATTTAGCATGATCTTACTTTACACAGATACATTTCAGCATGACCTTACTTGCACAGAAAGCATCCTGTTGTATGATCTCATATGTTCTTATTAAATCAGTTGATCACAATTGGATACATGTTTTAGTATAGAGCATTACATAATATATGTGTATATATGTATAGAAGGTAGTGATTGGTACAGGAGCGTTGATTAGCAGTATAGTTTTCATTCCTTCACATAACCCCTTTGGTCATTTCCCCCCAAAAACACACATGCTAACCCCTTTGGTCATTTTATCCCCAAAACAAACATGCTAACCCCTTTGGTCATTTCCCCCCCCCCCCAAAATACACATGCTAACCCCTTTGGTCATTTTCTCCCCAAAATACACATGCTAACCCCTTTGGTCATTTTCTCATCCAAAACACACATGCTAACCCCTTTGGTCTTTTCCCATCCAAAACATACATGCTAATCCCTTTGGTCATTTCCCCCCCCAAAACACACATGCTAACCTCTTTGGTCATTTTCGCCCCAACATACACATGCTATTCCCTTTGGTCATTTTACCCCAAAAACACAAATGCTAACCCCTTTGGTTATTTTACCCCAAAAATACACATGCTAACCCCTTTGGTCATTTTCCATCCAAAACACACATGCTAACCCCTTTGGTCATTTTACCCCAAAAACACACATGCTAACCCCTTTGGTCATTTTACCCTCCAAAATACACATGCTAACCCCTTTGGTTATTTTATCCCAAAAACACACATGCTAACCCCTTTGGTCATTTTACCCCCAAAACACACATGCTAAGCTTTTTGGTTATTTTACCCCAAATACACACATGCTAACCCCTTTGGTCATTTCCCCCACAAAACAGACATGCTAACCCCTTTGGTTATTTTATCCCCAAAACAAACATGTTAATGTTAAGGATTGTGTAACTGGGTAGTGGACAATAATACAAGGTTAACTACTGGACCAAGTTATTTGTAGTTTAATGTAAGTAATGATGCAATCACAAGATACACAATGAAAACAACACACAAGGATGTTCGTAGTCTAGTACAAAGAATCATTTGATGATGCATTAGCAGTCTCACAGAAACAAAGTCTCAGAATAGAACAAACGAAGGCCTTCGTTGAGAAAGTGGTCGTGTCAGAGATCAGAGAGAGTTCTGCCCACACCAAGTTCTGTCTCACTGTCCTCGGGAGACAGGTCTTGTACCCCCCAGAGAGGGCAATCTGTGATAGTTAATTGGTCAGAAGACAGTGGGGTGGGAATGTGGTTGTCCAATTTAATGTCCAGGGCGTACATGGTGGCACAAGGATCTGGTGATGTTCGGAGAGGGAGGGGGCAGAGAAGACCCACAGGTCTACTAAGGGAGAGGGGCAGACAAGACCCACGGGTCTGAGGTAATCCAAGGGAGGGGAACTCCAGGGAAGGGAGTAGATCGCCCCAAGGTCCTGATGGCGTGCAGGGAGATGGGAGCTGCGCCTCCAAGGAAGGGGGGGGGTCGTGTCTGCAGGAGAAGGGGTGAGGCAGACCAGGCCAGGGTCAATGTTGTATGGGGGAAGGTGGGGCAGGGTCTCCAAGGGGAAGGGGTAGATCATCCAGTGTGTAAGGGTGGGGGGGGCAAGGTCTCCAAGGGAATGCAGGTGGGGCAGGGTCTCCGAGGGGATGCAGGTGGGGCAGGGTCTCCGAGGGGATGCAGGTGGGGCAGGGTCTCCGAGGGGATGCAGGTGGGGCAGGGTCTCCGAGGGGATGCAGGGTCTCCAAGGGGAGGGGTAGTATGAAAGGGGGGACAGGGGCAGGGTCTCCAAAGGAATGTGACCTCAGAACAGAGTATATCCAAAGGTGGACAGACCGTCTGATCTGACCCGTCCTTAAGCAGAAAAGAGTTACTGTCCCAACATTACCTTATCTCCCAAGTTGACACTTTTACTCCCAATGAGAGGCCCTATTGTGCTCACTGCGGTCCCTGAGCATAACAAACTCGCCTCCCAAAACAGTTTGCCTGACATCGGCATTCTTGCCCACACACCTAAGTTACAATTTAGCATGATCTTACTTTACACAGATACATTTCAGCATGACCTTACTTGCACAGAAAGCATCCTGTTGTATGATCTCATATGTTCTTATTAAATCAGTTGATCACAATTGGATACATGTTTTAGTATAGAGCATTACATAATATATGTGTATATATGTATAGAAGGTAGTGATTGGTACAGGAGCGTTGATTAGCAGTATAGTTTTCATTCCTTCACATAACCCCTTTGGTCATTTCCCCCCAAAAACACACATGCTAACCCCTTTGGTCATTTTATCCCCAAAACAAACATGCTAACCCCTATGGTCATTTTACCCCAAAAACACACATGCTAACTCCTTTGGTTATTTTACCCCCAAAACACACATGATAACCCCTTTGGTCATTTCCCCCCCCCCCCAAAATACACATGCTAACCCCTTTGGTCATTTTCTCCCCAAAATACACATGCTAACCCCTTTGGTCATTTCCTCCCCCAAATTACACATGCTAACCCCTTTGGTCTTTTCCCATCCAAAACATACATGCTAATCCCTTTGGTCATTTTCCCCCCAAAAACACACATGCTAACCTCTTTGGTCATTTTCCCCCCAAAATACACATGCTATTCCCTTTGGTCATTTTACCCCAAAAACACAAATGCTAACCCCTTTGGTCATTTTACCCTCCAAAATACACATGCTAACCCCTTTGGTTATTTTATCCCAAAAACACACATGCTAACCCCTTTGGTCATTTTACCCCAAAAACACAAATGCTAACCCCTTTGGTCATTTTACCCTCCAAAATACACATGCTAACCCCTTTGGTCATTTTACCCAAAAAACACACATGCTAACCTCTTTGGTCATTTTACCCCCCAAAATACACATGCTAACCCCTTTGGTATTTTAACCCCCCAAAACAGACATGCTAACCCCTTTGGTCATTTCCCCCCCAAAACAGACATGCTAACCCATTTGGCAGAGATGGAAAAAGTACACGCATCCTTCACTCAAGTACAAGGAGATACTGTCTGCACCATTAGACACACACACACACACACACAGGAAATTGAACTTGGTATGAGATTTTTTAATTAAAACCATTAACAAGCACACAAGACCATAAAAGGCATGTGTCTGTTGCATGAATGTGACTTACATAAAATTCAACAGTCAATCTCTTCACTTTTAATACTTATTCACGGGACATCGTTCACAGGAAGGACACCAAGCTGTAGCCTTTGGAAACACCAAGAGAAGTTGAATAAGTTACACAGGCTAACCCTAACCAAGCCATTACATTCTTAATCGATTCATACAAAACTACACAACAAAGCTGTGTAATTTATTGTGTTTGGACAGAATAACCAGAAGACTTCAACAGTCATCACCCAGTCAAGACGAACCACAGCCAACAGAAACATTGCATGTAAAGATCATAGATATTCATTCATGGGGTTATCTACAAACAAGACAAATTAACAGCAGGTTATAAAACACAAGTCTGTCATTTCAAGGTGTTGGATGGTAGGCAACCCGGTCTTTGGTAAAGTTCTGGGGGATGTTAGTGTTTTAGTCCAGTAAAGAGAGTGTTTTCTGAATAACACACTTAGTGACAACAAACATCCGGGGAGCCGTGGTGATCGCTGTGGGGATCGCCGTGGGGATCGCCGTGGAGATGAGAGGTTGAGCGACTGGTCACTGGACAGTTACTCCTGCTTCTCCTCTCCTGCCTTAGGAGAAGAAAAACATCAGACAGAAGCACTAGTGTTCATCTAGCAGCACCTGCGAAGGGCCAGCGCCCTCTGCTGGTCATACAGGGAGATGCAACACATCACAACATCAGTCAGGACTAAAATGGTGGTGATGGGCGGGGGGGGGGGGGGGGGGGGGGGGGACAAGTCACCCTTACTTGCCTCTAATAGATTATTCTGCAAAGATGATGTCAGCGTACAGGTCAGGGGGCGGTAAGATGATCATGTCAGGTAGCAGTGAATCTACTTCCTCTACGAAGCTGGAGAGATGTCAAATGGTTATCACTGTCTCACAACACACACACACACCACACACACACACCACACACACCACACACACGTACATCGCCTACCGCGAGGGTGTGCTTGGGAGGCGCGCACACTGGTCTCACTTTAACAAGCGTTTAAAAAAACTCAGTGATAAAGTTTAAAAAAATGAACAGCAAGCCCTGAAAACCAGTCTGACCGCAAATTGCACAAGTCACACATACCATCTCGTCTATTCCTCTTACCTCTGTGCATGTTCTGCTGCCACAACCTCAGGGCCTAACAATGAAACAAAGAAGATATTTGAACTATCTGACCCTTAATCTTCCCCTAAAACAAGTCACAATACAGCCACCACCTCCACCAAATTAACCAAACTGTTTCATAATTGTTTCTTGGAACAATTGTCAATGTTGTAAAAATAACTAGCATTGCTTGACATATATTTACAATATGTCATGATATATAATGTAAGCACAAGATTGATTCCTAGCAATAGTGAAACAGATGACTTACTTGTCTCGAGTTCAGGACTTCTTAGAGAGTGGCGGGGCCAAGGAAAGAGAGAGAGCAAGGTGTTTAGATATGAGGAAAATGTGTGTGTTTGTGCGTGTATACATGCCTGATTGTGTGTGTGTGTGAAAGCGTGTGTGTGTGTGTACCTGGCATGGTGCTCGTCTACAGCAGGTGGGCTGGTGTCTCTGGGCGCTTGGAAGAACGTGGACAACTTGTGAAGTGCTTCATGTCTCGCTCTGAAGGGAAACGATTCAAAGTGTACTTACAGAAGTGCCCTGTATTGTAGAAAAAGGTTTGGTGAATGTGTGTCCGTGAGAGTCAGACTTACTGTTGGTTCACAGAATCTGTACTGACGTCACAGGCCGCGTGCTCATGGTGAACACTTGGCTCTCTGCTTCCTGCAAGAACAGCAGACACGCACACACGTCAACAATAACAAATACACACACGCTGACACATTCATTTCTGCACACGCACACACGCTCCCCTCTCCCCCTCCTGTCTATGCCATCAGGCCCTGCTGACAAACTGATCAACAGATTAGCAGATGGAACTCATCGCCCTTTCTCAGTAAACACTTAGTCCCGGTGTATCTCTCTTATCACATCCTTCCACACACCATCGCGATGACAACGTGTGGAAGGTGTTTGCAATCTCAGCCAGACAAAACTATCGGTAGATCCCACCGATAGAAGGTTAAGTCACAGTGACATAGAGAGACATAGAGGGCCATAAAGTGACACCGAGGGGTTACGGGGGTACGTAGATGGACGTAGAGGAACACAGGGCGTCTGTCCTCACCTTCCTCCAGCATGGACGTGGTGTGGTCCAGTCCCCTACAGGAGCAGGGAGGAACCAGACTGGTTAACATGTCAACACTGCGGCGACTGAAGATGATGTCACAACTCTCGCAGCCTTGAGTACTCTGCTGTTGGCTGCACTTTCCCCAAACACACACCCCACTCCTTAACTCTACCCGTTCTCCCCAGCCTTACACACACACACACATACACACACACACACACCTGACCAGGACTTACGGGTCTGTAGATGCGTTGGGGGAAGAGAACATCTCGTCATCGTCGCCCGTCCATTCCTCACTGTCGTCTGAAACTAGTGGAAGTGATGCGTTCAGAACAATTCACAAGGATTCATTAAGACTGAATCTGAATCTGTTTCAGATAAGGACAGAATCATACTTACAACTGCCTGTGGATACGGGGTAGTTATTAGAGTTCCTGAAGAAATAGAAGAAGAAAACAATATGTCAGTGTGTGTCGGTATGTATGTGTGTGTCTGTGTGTGTGTATGTGAAGTGTGTGTGTGTGTGTGTGTACCTGCTCCCAGTGCTGGTCCTCTCTGACTCCAGGGTAGAGGTTTTCCTGTTGCCGACGGCCTTCTTCCCCAGCTCCATCATCCCCTTCACATCCAGCTCCACATGGCTCACTGAGACATACCCAACTGACACACACACACACACACAGTTAGAAGGTGCTGCAAGCACAGACCCAACACATCATCTGAGTCACTACAACAAGCTGACATCGGAGCCATCTTGTGTGTCTCTTGTGAGTCCCATGCCTGTATCTGTGGTCAGGTTAGGACACACGCACACACACAGTTAGAAGGTGCTGCAAGCACAGACCCAACACATCATCTGAGTCACTAGAACAAGCTGACATCGGAGCCATCTTGTGTGTCTCTTGTGAGTCCCATGCCTGTATCTGTGGTCAGGTTAGGACACACGCACACACACACACACGCACGCACACACACACACACACACACTCACAGGTGTTGCTGCTGTCCCGAGCCAGCCATTTCCCCTTGGGACAGTTGGTGGTTCTGATGATGCTGATGATGTCACCGCTCTTCAGCGCCAGGTCGTCCTTGCGTCCTTTCGTCGTCACGGTGACGGTGGCCTCGTACATGGCTTCCTCTTGGCCTGTGATCTGGCACAGCGAAGACACAAGTTACACACACACACACACACTCTCGGTACACACATACACACTCACTCACACACACACACACTCTCAGTACACACACACGCACACACACACTCAGTACACCCATACACACTCAGCACACACAGCTACAGATAAGACACACACACAGACAATACGCACACACACAGGGCTAACAGTGCCTATTGATATTCAGACGCATCTGCGATCCCAAAGTGTGATTATGGTGGTTTAAATCTCTTAATCCTACAGACTCCTTAAATGTACTGTTATAAGCTGTTTTACTGGCACTGTGGGCATTACTGCTCATATTAATATGCATTAGAATGGGTTTCATCTAGGGAGTGTATCAAAGGGTGTATAGGAGTGGTGTATGTGTGTCACAGTATCTGTTACACTCCCTCTCTCTCCTTCTTTCTCTTTCCCTCTCTCTCTCCTCTCTTTCTTTCCTTTACTCTGTCTCTCCACCTCCCTTCCCTCTCTCTACTCCCCATTTCTGTCTCTCCATTTCTCCTTCTATCTCTCTGTCTGTCTCTCTCTCTCTCACAGTGTACATGATGTAGATATTTAGGCATCTCACCCATTCCATCCTGACTAGTTTCTCTGCCAAGTTACTTTACACCCCACCCTTCTCTCTCTCTCTCTCTCTCTCTCTCTCTCTCTGTCTCTCTTTCTCTCTCTGTCTCTCTTCTGCCCGCCTCTTACCTTAAACTTCTTCTTCATCTCATTCTCTTTCCTCTCTCTCTCCTTCAGCTCCTTCTTCTCTCTCTCTCTCTGCTCCTTCTGTTCCTTCTTCTCCTTCTCCAGACGCTGCTTCTCTCGCTTTTTCAGCTCTTTAGGGTTCGGCTCTTTCTCATCTGGTCCCTCTGGGGTCGTTTTCTTCTCGTTCCTGAGACAGAAACAAGAACACAGAGAGAGAGAGAGACAGAGGGAGAGACAAAGGGAGACAGAGAGGGAGAGAGAGACAGAGGGAGAGAGATGGTGAGAGAAAGGGACAGAGAAAGGGAGAGAGAGAGAGAGAGAGAGGGAGAGAGAGAAGGAGAAAGACAGAGGGAGAGAGGGAGAGACAGAAGGAGAGAGAGAGAGAGAGAGAGAGAGAGAGAGAGAGAGAGAGAGAGAGAGAGGGAGAGAGACACAGAGAGAGAGAGGGAGAGAGAGAGACAGCGAGAGAAACAGAGACAGAGAGACACAGAAGGGGACAGAGCAGAGAGACAGAGACGGAATTGGAGAACAAGAGAGATTCCTGTCAGTCACGTTTAGTTATAACACTCCGTCTCTAAGCCTAGCCTTGCTGTCAGTGATTGACGTTGTGACTGAGGGCGACTGTGATGGACATGGGGCTGCTTGCTCACTTACTTGGAGAACCAGCTGCTCTTCTGAGATTCCACATGCTGCAGGAGAGATAATACGTGATGAGATTTACCCTGCAGCTCTGCTGATAAACACCCTAACCCCTGTGCAGAGAATCTACACACACACACACACACACACACACACACGGGCACACTAACACACAAACGTGCACGCTCACACACGCAAGACCCCACATGCACACATACACACACGCATGTACGCACACGCACACACACACACACGTGTAAGCTCACACACATACACACACACAGGCACCCGCATGAGCATATTCACACACACACAAACAAGAGTGAATGTAATCCAATAAGCAAATGCAAATGCTCTGAATGGTGCTTACCGCTGGCTGTGATTCAGCGTACGGATCTGTAGGAGACGAGAAAAAGACGATTATGTCATCATTCATGAACATTCTTACCAGTTCATATCTGAGAACTCCTGAGAGGCAGTCCTGAGTTAACAGCTTATACTAGTCTGTGTGCTTGACTGCAGATGTTCTGCTCAGATGAGCTTCAAAGAGATGAGGGTGTTGACATCTGGAGGGGACAGACTAGCTGTCGTCCACCTTTACAGTCCACACACTGGTGGGGAGACAGCTTGTGCTGTTGAGAGTAGCGTGCGATACAAGTAAAAGCTAGTTTACGGTCACGGTTGAAAGGTTTGCTTGAATCGACACGATCTGAACTGTCACCGTGTGTGGGGTGTGAGGTGGGGTCACAAGCTCCGCCCCCTCTGGGTCACAAGCTCCGTCCCTTCTGGGATCACAAGCGCCGCCCTCTGGGGTCACAAGCCCCTCCCCTTCTGGGGTCACAAGCCCCTCCCTTTCTGGGGTCACAAGCTCCGCCCCCTGTGGGGTCACAAGCTTCGCCCCCTCTGGGATCACAAGCTCCGCCTCCTCCGGGGTCACTTACTCTTCGGTGGCCCTTTGTTCCGTTTCTTGGTACCCAGAGTCTTGCTCTTCGGTTTCTCCACGATACGGACGTCCTCGTAGACGTTGCTGGGGGAGAGGTGGAGGGTGGAGGGTGGAGGGGGAGAGGTGGGGGGTGGAGGGGGAGAGGGTTAAACCCGTCAGCCAGGAGAAAAAACTGTGCGAAACACAGGAGAGGTCCTGACTAGCCACGCCTCCTCCTTACCTTCCGACTGGGCTGCCGGGCGAGGAGGCGGGGTCAGAGAGTTGAAGATCATCTGGAACATTTCGGAGCTCCGCTCCACACTCCTGGACCTCCGGGTCCTGTGGCCCCAGAGCTGCCATCTCGTCCAGGGGGACATCCTGCTCCAGAGCCCCCGGAAGAGCCTCCTCCAGGGGGCCCACGGCCTCCCCGTTCCCCCAGACAGACTCCATCAAGCCTGGAGCCTGCAGCTCAGCAAAGCCCTCCTCCGGAGCCTCTGAGCCCAGGTCCTCCTCCTGCACCTGGGCTGACTCCTCCTGGCAGAACTCCGGAGGAGGAGCAGGAATCTCCACAGCTGGGAGGAGCAACATAGGACACACACATTGGACGGAGACTTCATGTTTTTGAGGCTCTTACATGGATGGATGGAATGGAGGGGTCGGTCAGGCCAGGCCGGACTGTGGACGTACCACTGTGGTCTGGGGGGGGCAGGTCCACTCTGGGGGGACGGGCGGGTTTGTCGGGGGGGGGACCCAGAGACTGGACCGTGGGGAGGGCCCTCCGGGGAGGAGGGGGGGGGACCACTAACATCTCTGGGATGATGTCAGCTCCCTCTTCTGCGATACCTTCTAATGCAGGAGAGGGCTGCCCTGGAGAGAGAGAGAGACACAGAGAGAGAGAGAGAGAGAGAGAGAGAGAGAGAAAGAGAGGGAGAGAGATAAAGAGAGGGAGAGACAGAGTGAGAGAGATAGAGAGAGAGAGATAAAGGGAGAGAGAGAGAGGGAGTTTGAGAGGGAGGGAGAGACAGAGAGGTAGGGAGAGGGGGAGAGGGAGGGAGGGGGAGAGAGAGGGTGAAAAATGAATACATGAGAAAGAGAAGAGAAAATAGATAAAGACAGAGAGGGATATAAGAGAGGGAGAGGGAGAGAGAAGAAGAGAGAGAGGGAGAGAGAGAGAGAGAGAGGGAGAGAATAATCCAATGCAAAATAATACAAGTCACATCCTCTGTGTAAAGTTGTAAATCTTTAGCGTACATGAAGCTGAAATATGACAATGATAAACTGATACAGAGAGAGGCAGACTCCCTGCATCCCTTCCTCCCTCCCTCTCTCTCTCTCTCTCTCTCTCTCTCTCTCTCTCTCTCTCTCTCTCGTTTGCTCTAACTCTGTTTTATTCAAGGACAGAGAGATAAATAATAAGAGGGATAAAGAGTGCAAGAGAAAGAGAGAGAGAGAAAAGAAAGAGCAAGTAAGAAAAGGAGAAGAGTTCAAATGAAACCACAGCAGTAAACTCAAGGTGAGGAGGTTTAAAGTGCAGAGCAGACGAAAGAGGAACACGACCATGGTGAACTCGATAAACTAGACCGGCTCGATTGGAAAACCAACATTCTCTCCTGGATGGCCGAAATCACAAGAAACAAACTTTGGAATTCCCCATCGGTGAGAGAGTAGCAATTTCAGTCTGTCAGCGACCACACCAGGTGGGAACTAAATCAATTAGTCACAAGTCTCAGATACTGTAAATCCTTGAACTAAAGAAGTCACTCAGCAGTCGTCCAACTGAAGGGGCTTTGTGCTGGAGTGACATGTCTCCTCCAGGTATGTGAGGACCGACCACGACAGACACACAACAGCAGCACGTAGCCAACATTCCTGTTCTCTTCTCCCTTCCTTTCTTTGTGAGAGAGAGAGAGATAAGGAGAGAGAGATAGATAGAGAGGAAGGGACTGAAAGAGAGATAGTGAGAGGGAGAGAAACAGAGAGTTCTGGTGCTCTTAGACTCACTGTGGTCGATGCAGTTGACCTGGGCAGCGCCGCTCTGTTCGTGGTAGTCGATAGGCGGGAGCTCCGACGGAGGGAAGCTGGGGATGAGCGGAAGTGAAAGCTCTTCTGTAGTGGGGGTGACTGGGCTGGAGGTGGTGGATGTGGTGCTGGGACTGGGGCTGGGGGAAAACAAATAAGGGTTTGTTGTGAAGTAGCAGCATCTAAAGGATGAGTGTTTAGAGGAACTATGTAGCATGCACAAGGCATCATCCTCCAAACATGGATTGTAAACTGTGTGATGTCACCTGCACCCTCCCCCAGCCCCCTGGGAAGGGGGCGTGTCCCGTACCTGGCTAACTTCCTGCGTGCCTTCTCCAGGGCGCTGAAGACCCTCAGGTCACAGGGGGACGACTTCCTCCCCGGGCCCATCTCCTCCGCCCTCCCCAAGGCCGACAGGGCGGAGAGGGGGCGCTCTGGACGGGGTGACTGGGGTCTGGACGGAGGGTCCACAGAAAGAGAGGAGGCAGGGGGACCGGCCTCAACCCCAGCCTCAACCCCTGCCTCAACCCCAACCTCAGGTTCCGGCTCAGGTTCCAAGACTGGGGGTGGAGGTGGGGAGGGGGGAGGGGTAGCAGGGGGAGAAAGGGATGGTGTAGAGGTGATGAGGGGAGGAGGGGTGGATGAGACAGGGAGGGAGGGGGTGGAGCGGGGGGATGGGGTCGGGGTGGCAGGGGGAGGAGGGGTGGAGGAGACGGGGAGAGAGGGGGTGGAGGGAGGGGATGGAGCTGGGCTAGGTCGGAGGGAGGAGACACGGGCGGGGCGGAGGGGACTGGGGGATACCGAGACAGGAAGAGCGGGCAGGGCCTTAGCTGGGGTTTCAGTCTTTGGGGGGGGAGTGGGGGAGGGTGGGAGAGAGGTTCCAGAGCTACCAGCCTGGGGGGGTTGGCCTTCGGGTGTGGCTGTGACCAGGGTGGGGTCAGGGGATTGGAGGGCTACGGCAGAGGGCTCTTCCAGGGTGGGGTTGGGAGGAAGGAGGGCCTCCTTCAGTTTTGGGGTCAGAACGGGCTCAGGGGTGGGGTCGACAGGGGAGGGGTCGGCAGGGGCGGGGTCGGGGTCGGCAGGGGCGGAGCTCGTAGGTATCAGTGGGGCTAGCCCTTGGAGGACAGGGCCGGGCGTGTCCAGGATGGAGTCGGCAGGAACTTCCTTTTTCACTGACCTCCTGAAACCCAGGAAGCCTTTCTTCTTCGGTGCGGTTTTAGGCGGACGCGCAGCGGCGACAAGCTCAGGGCTGCCCCCTTTAGGCGCCTTCTTCTCCTTCGTGGCGTGTGCGGTGACATCCGCCTCTTTTTTTTTCGGGGTCACTTCCGCCGACGGGTTGCCCTTCACCCCTCCGTTCTTGTCTTTCCCCCACTTGGTTTTCACCTCCGTCTTCTCCTTGCTTTTGAAGAGCGGCTTCTTCCCCTCCTTCTTGTCTTCCTTGAAGATGACGCGGGGGGCCGGGACGGACTTCCTCTCGGCCGCCTGGCTGATGGAGGTGAGGAGGGAGGGCCGGGCTCCGGCGGGCAGCGTGTGTGTGGGGCTCTGAGGGGGGCTCTGGGGGGGAGGAACTACCCTGGGCTTCTCCGGGAGGGTGGGCTTGGTCTTGGGCTGTCTCAGGAGCAACGTCTCCTCATCCTGGAACTTGGCTCTCAGGGCCTTGAAGTCTAAAGTGTCCTCCTGAATTTGGGTTGAAAACAGACGTTCGTTCGTGTCACCGTGTTGACATATGACTGTCTAATGACTCAATAGATACGGATCTCCACTCAGGTTATCGTTCTCGGTGCGTTTTCTGGGTGCTGCTGCGCACATTACTGACATACCTGGTTTCAAACCCTGTCACCAATTAGCTATAAATCTTATCTTATGAGGGGTGGAGATTACCTCATTCGAACTCAGACTTGTCATTAAAAGTATTTGTTATTAATTGTTGTTAACATTAGTTAATTTTTATTATATTAATTAATGTACCTTCAACCCCAAACATATGCACTTGGAGTCATCTGTTGCCCAACAAAGTGAAACAGTGACATCAAAACACTTACATCAAAACAGTGACTTCCAGCATATTTTCAGTAGAAAGAGACAAGCAAGCTAACTTTAAATCAGAGAATTCTGTGTATCCAAACGGCACTGGGCTGGAGATATCTTACGCTAATGACAAGAATGAATTGCAGGAAGCTAGTCTTAGTGTTAAGGATGTGTATGGTGGGATGTTAGGGTACCTGGTCCATGGTGCACGTTCTTGTGGATCCTCAGCTTTGTCAACGTCAACAGGTAGGAATCCTTTCCACGAGCCTCCTTTAGCCTCGCATACCGAGTTGGAGGCTTACCTCAGTATAAAAGTAGATATAAGCGACAATTTAATGATGTGTCCAACGTGTTCCAAGATCCGCGTTAACTAACTTCCCACAGTAGTCCACTGACTACTGTCACAGTCGGATCGTTTTACTTGACTGACCGTGCGTGCGTTACTGAGATGGTTTCGGTGTCGGAATGAGGTTGGGTAGGAACATTCACGCGCTCATCGTGAAGACGGCCCATCCCGTCAAACGGGTCTCGCCGCCCATGAGCGCGAGGCATTGTGAGTGGCAGATGCGTGCTTGTTTTCATCCCTCTGGAATGCGGCTCGGCGGGCATATTGAGCACGCGGGTCATGTTAACCAGCGCTGGAGTTTTGGCCACCTTGCGTATTTCAACCACAACAAAGTATCTATTACGCATTTCCCACTCTGCTCACTCGCAGGATTAACGTGTCAGAAATCACGTTTCATTAACTGACATTTACGGTCAATATAGGGGTCAATAAATATGGGGGAGTTCCTGATACAGTCAATTATTAATCTCCAGGGTAAACAAAGACAGAGAGGAAGTCATTCTGCATTCCAAGGAGGTTCCATGGCAACTCACAGGTATTTAAACACATTTATTTGACATGAGACACATCCTGTGTTTGACAGCAAGAAACTTTCCCTTTTACTGAGCCGCAGCAGTTCTGTACACCTGAGCGTACACCGTGAGGCGTGTGCTGATCTTGTGAACCTCCATACAGCTGCTGGAGAGACAAAGAAGTCCGGGGATATCTCCTGGTTTATTCACAACAACATTGATGAACAGTGACATCGCACTGCATTAGCTAACCATCCCCAAACTATAGTTTACATAGAACAAGTTTACGCCTCAACCCCCCCCCCCCCACCACCAACCCTTCACCCCCCCCCCCCACCCACAGGCAGAGAACAGAGGAAGGGAGAAGGGGCTGGAGAGAAGCGAGTCTAAGCCGCTTTTGCTTTGTAGTTTGGTCCTAATAAAGCATGTGACAGCTTACATTAGAGGCTGTCAGCGGCACCAGAAGTTGACAGGCCATTAAGGCTGTGTAGAATGACAAAGCACTGAGCCACTTTCCCTGCTTCCCCCTAATGCTGACACTCTGGAGGTCACCTCTGCAGGCACACGTCATTAGTCACACACCATACACATTTAAGAGCACTCCTCGCACACACACACATATGCACAAACACACACAGAGAGAAATGTACATACCGCTCAGTGGCAGTTCTAGACACGGGGGGGGGGGGGGGGGGGCAGTGTTCAATCAGAGGGGCACATTAAAAAATTGAAAAACAAATTATACTTAAACATTAAATACTTTAATTTTGCTTTACATAACATGCTCTGGCTCTCCCTCTTCCAGCTCCTCAGCTCTCTCAATACCTTGATATGTTCCTCTCACTTTTTATTTACTGGGGAAAAAAAGGCTGCAATGTCCCTTCCTTGTTTCATGATGACTACTAGAAGAAGAAAAACGTGTAAAAAAAAAATATATATATATTCAGTCAGCAGCTCAGGGGGGCCACAGGGGGGGGGCAGGGACATTTTTACAGGGGCCCTGGCCCCTGTGGGCCCCAGTGTAGAACCACCTTTGGACACAGTATAAAGACACACAAACTGTGTTGTCATTTGGGATGTGTTTATTGGTAACAGTAAATACATGGTGCGATACGTAAATCAAAAGAAAAGCAAAATCTAAAAATCCACTGTAGAATGTTGTATTCATAAAGATAAAAATAATGTGTCAATTTACATTAAGAAACCGTTAGCTGAGGTAAAGTTATAATAGGTCTAGAAATGTTATGTTCTCAAACTGCAATGTTTCCCTTTTTGTTCCATTTCTTGCTCTTCTTCAATTTGTCAGATTTAGATCTTAATCCAAAATCAGTAGTAAAATGAAATGTGGACTCTGGCCATAAAATAGGGAGTCACTGGCATCCCAGTTGATGTAAGACTAGCAGAGACGCAGCCTGGAAAGACAGACAGGTGGTGGACAGACAGACAGAACGACAGACAGGCAGACAGACAGACAGACAGACAGACAGACAGACAGACAGGCAGACAGACAGGCAGACAGACAGGCAGACAGACAGGCAGGCAGGCAGACAGGCAGGCAGGCAGACAGAGCGTAAAGTGAAAGGAAAGACAGAGACCGGGACTGGGGAAGAGGTTAAAAAAAACGGAACTAATATTGTACTAGGATGAAGGTACAGATTCATATAACTGGGAATAGGACTAAGGTAAAATCAGGACGAGGATTAGTCGGTGGCTTGGGCTGGAGCGAGGGGGGGGGGGGGAGCATGGGGGGGGCAGGGAGCAGACGAGGTTAGGACACAGTACAGGAGTAAGGGGTGGGAGGGTGACCTGAACATGCAGGACAGACGGAGCCACACAGAGCCAGAGGAAGCCACATCGTGAGAGCGCGAGGGGAGAGCAGAATGCGTTGGTATTGCTTGGTTTCGTCTAGAGTTTGCATAACTGAAGCCTTCCTATTTTATGGCGCAGATGTCCATACTGGACTGAATGGTCTTTGTTATGGTCGTTATTTACAAAATGAGCGTAGCGGACCAACCATTAGATGGCTTAAAGCCATGAAGACTCTAACTCCTATAGACCTGACCCCAGCGGCTTGATTGACTTATAAAATAAAAATTCCATTTCAATGTGTCCCTTTTTTTTCTTCTCATCAGTATTGTACAAAAGCTATAGAGAATGAACAGTTCAATCACAGAATCCGTTAGGTTTGCAACGTCCATGCCGTCGGGAAGTCCTTTCAATCACACCTTCTCTCTCCAAACCTGTGGAAGGAGACGTTTGGCAAAACACTCCACGTGTGTCATCGTTCTGTGTGTGTGTGTGTGTGTGTAGGTAATCACGGTTAGTGTGTGTGATTGTGTGTGTGTGGGTGTGGGTGAACAGCTTCCAGAGTCTTTTCTGCTTAGAGATCCAGCAGACACTCGCATGAAAGGGAAACACCCAAACGGACCAATCAGATGCCGTAGCAGACTAGTCTGAACTGGCTCATAAGAGTCACACTCCTCTCACAGGAATCCCTTGCTACAGATGCTGATTCTGTCCAATGATCACTCGAATATGTGTGTGTTTGTGGGGGGGGGGGGGGGGGGGGAGGCACCGCTTGGTCCAGGCCCTCCATGGCAGCAAAGTCTCTAGCCAGAAACAGGGACCGAGACAGAGGGAGAAAGAACAGAGAAAGAGAGGGGGAAAAGAGAGAGAAGGAGGGTAAGGGAAGAGAGAGAGAAGGAGGGAGAGGGAAAAGAGAGAGAAGGAGGGAGAGGGAAAAGAGAGAGAAGGAGGGAGAGGGAAAAGAGAGAGAAGGAGAGAGAGGGAAAAGAAAAGGAGGGAGAGCTGAAAGAGAGAGAAGGAGGGTGAGGCGCAGAAGAATAATCAGACTTGTGTAAGGCTGGTTGTGAGTGTCCATAGGGAGAGACGAGGGAGAGAGAGAGAGAGGATCACCGAGGTCTCCTCCCAGTGGAGGAGAGGAACGACAGCAGAGAGGAGGAGAGGAGGAGCGGGGCGAGAGAGGGATGGTTCTCTCCAGGGAGGTTGTTAGCCAGAGGAGAAGAGAGAAGGTTCCGCCAAGCTGCTACAGGAGAACAGTACCATGGGCGATGGGGAGAGACACCTGTTTCTCACACACACACACACACACACACACTCAAACACACACACAGCTGGGGGCCGTTTAGAGTCTCTCTCCTCCTGTTCTCCCCAGCGCCGGTCAGATACGTCTTCCTGTGAGGCTCCTTACTTCTTCGCTTTGTTGATCTGGGCGTAGAGAGGATCCTTCTTCCTCTACACGCACGCACCCACACACACACACACAGACACACACACACCAGCGTTAGCATTAGCCATTAGCAGCAACGTCCCCCCTAACACCAATCCTGCTTTCTAATAATCAGCAAACACAGTAAACAGACTTAGCATATCCATATAGGACATGTGATTGCTAAGACAGAGGCCACAAAAGAAAAATGGCCGACCATTCGTAGCCTTGCTGTGAGAAAAACCCAACACATGTAATTCCTGTCATGAACACCAGATGGCAGTAGCGTTCCGCAGTACGAACTCTCCGGGCATTGCAGGGTGATGGTAGCGTGCGTGTTTTGATCGTGTGTGTATCTGCGTAGGCAGAGTGCGTCCGTGCTTTTCTCTAAACCCCCCCCCCCCCCCCCCCTCGCGGAGAAGGGCCAATCCGACCCGTGAGCTCGCCCGGCTGTGAGTCACGGCGAGGTTTTCCTCTCGCTAAGCGATGAGAGCCGGGGGCGTGGGGGGTGATGGAGGAGGCCCCTGCAGTGGTCCTTCTCGGCCGCTCACCACAGAGCCGTGTTATTACCATACACATAATTACATCCAGACGGCCCCCTGGAGGGGGTGGGGGGAAGTGCGGGAACGGCGGACCCTCCTCAGCAGCACCTGCTGACTGCCTCTGCTCCACCCAGGCGGGGCTCTGCAGGGGTGCGTGGGGGCTTAAAGTGAGCTTCTCTCTAATATCCAAACTCCTCCAAGACCGGAGGAGGATCACCGAGGCTGGGGCTGAGGCTAGGGCTGAGGCAACAAACTAGGGGTTTGGTGCTGTGAGTAGGGCTGCAAACTTGGGGCCTGGGGCTGGTACTAGGGTTGGTATTAGGGCTGGAGGGTGTGTGGCAGGGAGAGGGGAACAGGGCCAGACACCCAGCAGACAGCAGATGCTTGGAGCCCCAGTGACTGCTGACAGAGAGGAACGAGAGCAGCAGTGACAGCCAGCATACTGTCCACAACTCAGGCCCCCCGCCCAGCCCTGTCAGCCCGCATCACCCACCCACAGGCCACAGGGACTGTCTCCTCATCCCAGCCAGGAGAGGGCCAGCCTGGGCAAGAGAGGAGGGTGAGCAGGGGCGACGGTGGAAGACCAACGAGCCAGGAGCCAGACTGGCTGGATAAACGAAGTGTGGGCATGTGTGTGTGTGTGTGTGTGTGTGCCAGGCTGGTGGGTCCAGAGCGAAGCGTTCCAACGGAGCCCTGTGAGATTGCTCAGTGAACCGTGGAAAGCGAGCATTTCATGGCAGACACCTGGGAGGCAGGAGAGGCGTGATGAGATCTTTGCCCTCCAGCCCTCCTCCCTCCACCCCTGCCTCCACCCCCGCCAGCCCCAACACATGTCGGTCTGATACCTCAGGCCCACGAGGGACATGAAGAAGAGGCAATCACTGCCAAAGGACACACTCACACACACACACACACACACACACTAACTTTGGCTTTGACTGAAGCACAGGTGGCTGTGGAGGCTGGCACAGGTGTGTTTGACTGCGGAATGATGACGAGGTCTAATGCACAGGTGTGTGTGTGTGTGTGTGGGAGTGGTTCTGATGGAGCAGGTAAACACCATATGTGAGCATCTCCACTGGACCAGAACCATACACTAATGAGTCCAGCTGTGAAGATCACTTTGCACATCAACCCCAAATAGTTAGAGGACCGCGGCCCACCGCTTAGAACGTGACCCTGGGTCCACACCTCGGCCCTGCTCCAGACCCACGCCAGCCCAGCCGATAGGCCCGGATACTCTGCCCCATGAACCCCATTTCCAGCCTCTCATTTGGGCCAAGCTGCCAACATGAAGGGCCTTGGTCTCCTCAAGGCTGGAGGACACACTAGTGGAGGCAAGCAGGGAGAAGCGAGAGCTAAACCTCTCGTCCTCGCCTCGTCCTCGCCTCCTCCTCGCCTCCTCCTCCTCCTGAGAGACAAAGGCTGCGAGGCTTCTGAGGTTTTAATTAATACCAATTAGGTCCAGGCAGTCATTAATCCAGGCAGCCCAGCATTAACTGATGAAAACTCAATCATTAAATATTTCCTCGAGTGGGATTGAACGCCAGAAGTTATCATTAAAGAGCCAGAGAGAGAGTGTGTGTGGGCGAGAACACACTCTGGGGGGGGTTGTCCCGAAAATGTGCGATCATGTGTGTGTGTGTGTGTGTGTGTGTGTGTGTGTGAGTCAGTACATGTGTGGGTAGAGGCGTATTCACATGCCAATGACAAGTACAGTTTGTAAACAGCCGTCCGATGTTCCTGTCAGAGACTTTCTAACTGTGGGGTTTTCAGCTGCCAGTACACTCCCTCAGCCCCTTCCTGTTCGGCATAACCGATGGCGACGGTGACCTGTCCATATTCAATCTCTGAGCCGCTAGACAGCTTCCTCTTTCCCCTGGGGGCAGGACGTGACACGCCAGGTTCGTTAGAGGTCCTTCCTGTTCCATCCGGGCTGACGCATGCATTCCATGACGGCAGGAATCGTCTCACATTAAAACGTGACACGTCGCCGCGCGCGAAGGACGCGACACATCTCCCATGATGCACTGCTCGCGCCGGGCGTCGCTGACGGTTGCCGTGGAGGAGTGCAGCATGAGTGAGTGAGGAGACACAGACGCACAGCAGACAGACGAGAGCTGAGGAGGAGAGGTCTATGACGTATAAACACACACACTGAGGTTGTCCAACATGTTGGAGACACTAACACACCTGGGTGGGCTCGAGGAAGACAGAACACACACTCACAAACACACAGGACAAAGCCACAGGATGCACATAAACACACTCACAAAGGAACACAACCACAACAGATACACCGAAAGGGGAGATTCTAGAGCACATACAGCAGCAGGCACAGGCAGGTAGAGAGAAGCAAAGAAAGGGAGACAGAGAGAGAGAGAGAGAGAGGTAGAGAGAGAGAGAGAGAGAGGTAGAGAGAGAGAGAAAGAGAGGGAGGGAGAGATAGAGAGAGGTTGAGAGAGAGAGACAGCTCACGCCACACATGCTGATGTGATGGTGAGTGGAGGGAGCAGGTGACCAGGCGGTTAGAGAACGAGGGGAGGAGGAGGAGGAGGAGGAGGAGAGGCAGTGCTACCTACCATGCCCCAGGGCTATCTAGCTTCCTGCCTCAGGACTGGGCTGGGCCGGGCCGGGCACTGCTGTCTCACTGGGGCAGGGAGAGGCTGAGCCACACCCCTGGAGGGGGGAGGGAGGGAGGGGGGGAGGGAGGACAGGAGAGGAAGAAAGGCAAGAAGGCAAAGAGGAAAACAAGAAAAAGAGAGAGAAGAGGAGCAGTTGAAAGACAGTTGAGGAAGACAGTTGGAAAAAGGAGGCAGCAGAGACCATCCATCCGTCTTCATGTGACCTTCAGAGAAACCTACCACTTCCTCTGCTGTGGAACACACAAACAGTGGCTAGCTCTAAAGGCTTTTAGAGATCACAGTATTGATTGCAAGTTTTTCCCTTAAAACACCTCTGCTTTTAACACCCCCACTGGTAAAAGAGAGAGAGACTGTTTCTCTCTGCCTCTTCCACCCTCTTTCTCTCACTTTCTTTTCAACAAACTCTCTCCCTTTTCTCACTGGCATTAACACAGCAGTGGGCCTGGCTAGATTTGTGTTTCATTAAGTCTAAGGGCTGCTGTACCTGCTTGTGACCAGCTAGACAGGCAGACTACCAGCAAGACAGGCAGACTACCAGCTAGACAGGCAGACCACCAGCCAGACAGGCAGACTACCAGCTAGACAGGGAGAGTAATTCACTCCTGGGAAAGTCACTACCGAGGGACTCTCAGTCTCAGAGATCTAGATGCTCCCTGTACAATAAATATTAATTCCCCAGATAAGGAATGAGGGTCCTGTCCCAGTTTGTCCATGCAGGCTGCATGATGTATGAACCTACTCAGCTGCCATTCATTACAGCTTAATGATCTCCCTGACAACTCCAACACCTCATTTAACGCTTTACTGACCACACACACACACGCATCCTGGCTCACACCTACACACACACACACATACACAATCACAAAGGGTAATTACCTGGCCCAGGAATGTACCTACCTACACAGGGTATTCATCATCAGATCACACACACACACACACACACACACACACACAGAAAGACTGTTTAGAAAGCTTCATTGGGGCAGTCTCACAGCCACACTACTCACAGTGTCCTCCTCCCCACTTCGACTGGGGCTTCCCTCCACCTCCCCAAACGAGTCGTCAGTCGGGGGGTCGGTGGCGTCAGTGGGGGGGTCGCTCACGTGGGAGGCAGACGATTTGGAGGGGGAGCTCTTCCTGGGGGCTGGGGTGGGCGCTGGAGAGAGAGGTCGGGTTGGCACAGGTCCGAAAAAGCTGCTTGTGTGTGTGTGTGTGTGTGTGTGTGTGTGAGTCAGATGGCTGAGCGGTGAGGGAGTCGGGCTAGTAATCAGAACTTTGCCGGATCGATTCCCCGCCGTGGCAAATGACGGTGTGTCCTTACTTCACCCTACTTGCCCCGGGGGGGAATGTCCCTGTACTTACTGTAAGTCGCTCTGGATAAGAGCGTCTGCTAAATGACTAAATGTGTGTGTGTGTGTCCTCACGTGAGTTGGTGGAGGGCGTGGTGGAGGTGACCGGGGTCAGGTTCATCTGAGAGATGTCAAAGTCGTCGCAGTCGTCCGTGTCCTGGGCCGTGCCCACGCGGCTGAAGTAGGAGCTGAAGGCGTCTGAGGTGCCCGACAGGCCGGACTGCTCCCCACGCCGCGCCGGCATGGCTGGAGGCTTCGCCAGCTGGAAGTCCTGGAGAGGAGGAGGAGGAAGAGGAGAGCAATGAGGAGGAGAAGAAGGGAGAGACGGAGGAGGTGGAGGGAGGAAAAAAATATATTCATCAGGTTCAGTACCTAACGCCTCCTAACCCCCCCCTCCTACCATGAGCACCTCCTATCCCCTTCTCCTACCATAAACACCACCTAGCTCCACCTCCTACCTTGAACACCTCCTAGCCCCTCCTCCTACCTTGAACATCTCCTTGCTCATCTTCAGCCGCGCCCTGTCCTCGTGCTGCGGACTCGACGAGGAGGAGGGGGCGGGGCCCGAGGCCGCGCCGCCGCCGGCAGCTAAAAGGCTGTCTCCAGCCGGCGTGACGGCGGCTGCGACGGGAGCGAGGGTCTGGAACATGGCGGCAGGCAGCGCCCCCACAGGCTGACCGGGGAGGTAGGCAGTGGGGGAGAAGGCTCCAGCAGCCATGGCAGCCCACTGCTGCTGGGTGGCTGGGAACAGGTTGGCCTGGCCCCAGATGAGGGGCTGGCCTCCTGGGAGGACCTGGGCCACCGGGAGGGGGGACTGAACCCCGAACGCCAGGGGCGTCTGGCCAGCGAAGGGCTGTTGGGACCAGTGGCCCGGCGGTACAGCCCCCATCGTCACATAACCTAGAGAGAGAGAGAGAGAGAGAGAGAGAGAGAGAGAGAGAGAGAGAGAGAGAGAGAGAGACGAGGAAGGGGAATGAGAGATGAGAGGAAAAAATCTAGGGTAAGGGAGCATATTACTCTGCAGGAGAAAGTACCATAGACACACACAAACACTCACACAAACCAACACATGCATCAGTGGAGTGCAGGCAGTGTCCTAGTTTAGCCTATGGCTAATGCCTTGTCCTAATGGTACTGGAGATCATAATTACCTCCACAATAAAGCACACATTAGGATGCACCCAAGTCTCACGTACTCATTACAGCTCTGTGACACATCTATCCACCTGCACACACAGCCCCAGTCTACTGCGCAGGGCCCGAGGATCCCCTCGATATCCTGTTATGTTAGTGGGCAGTGAGGACCAGAATCTCTTCAGACATGAGTCATATAGCGTTCACAGACAGGAAGTGAGATGGGGTCTGGTCTGGTCCAGACCCGGATTTCAGCTTGATTCTGCAGGCTGGGATGCATACATATATGCACACGTATTAAACTCTCCTCCAGGTTCATCTCAGTGTGTATTTTATTACCTCAGCTTGAGAAAGAACCCTGCCTTCTCTTTCTCCCTACTCCTCATTCTCTACTTCTCTCCTCCTAATCCTCTCCTTCAGTCTTTGTACTCCTCACTCACCACCACCTTCTGTACACACACACACACAACCCCCCCCCCCACACACACACACACCCCATCCCAGCAGGTCTAGCCACAGGTAAATCTAGGACCTATCTGCCTAATGACTCATTTTGTATTCAACACTGGCACCTAAACCCAGCAGCACGACCACATCCTAGTACAAGGCTGTCTCGCACACACACACACACACACACACAAGCTGCCAGTTCGGGGACAGGGCGTGTGTGTGTAGGGTGTGTGTGTACGGTGTGTGTGTATGAAGAGGTGTGTTTGTGGAAGAACAGGATGTGAGACGTCCCTACCTGAGGGCACAGAGGCAGGGTTGAAGGGGGCGAAGAGTTCCGTGGGAGGCTGGAGACCCAGGGAGGGGTCCAGGGTGTAGGCTGGAGAGGCAGGGGTCTGGGGAGGGGAGGGGAGGGAGGGAGGGAGGGAGGGAGGGAGGGAGGGAGGGAGGGAGGGAGGGAGGGAGGGAGGGAGGGAGGGAGGGAGGGAGGGAGGGAGGGAGGGAGGGGAGGGAGGGAGGGAGGGGGAGGGAAAGACAGGTATTAGCCACATCTTTGTCTGCCTCTATCACGAGCGAGGCCTGGGGTGTGTGTTGTGCGTGCTGGCCCAGCGAGGCGTGTCTTCCAGACACTCACCGAGGGAGAAGTGATGTCGGGGGGCGTGGACATGTCTCCGAAAAGCTCTAATTGGTTGATGTTCTGCAAATCAGAGAGCTGGAGTTATAAAAAACGAGGAAGTCAGGATTTGTTGTACACGCAAACCGAACGACGTTATCACGGGTGTTCCATCCATCATCACAGCACATGCGACACGGCACGCGCGACATGCTTAGAAGAACCCGCTACCTACCTCAGAACCGGTGACATCATCAAACAGCGACAAGAAGAAGTGTGTGACACAGAGACATAGTGATGAGGTTAATGGGGAAATGTGATTGGTGGGAGTGGAAGGAAGTTGGACATTCAAGCCCAGGTTTCCATAGCAACAAGTTTGTCCACCTGTTCCAAGTTCCAGATTCTACACTCCAGACATTCCCACTGGGAAGGAGATCTGAGGAGATGTGGGACTGCGTAGGGACAATCCTGGTCTTCCCAGAGTCGCTTAGCTCTGGGAAGCCCGCTAAAGAGACAAGGCAGTAGTATCTAAATCTCCTCTGATATCACTCTCTTTCAACTCCCTCCCTCCCCAAGATCCCTCTCCCTTTCTTAAACATCTTTCTCTTTCTTTAACTTCTCCCCCTTTCTTCAATATCTCTCTTTTCCTTACATTAATAATGTCTTCAGCCCCCTGGCGACTGAAGGAGACCCTATTTTTAGTTGTTAAAGATTTCGAGCTTTAAGCACACGGTCAGAAGATTTGCATAAATCAGGGGTGTGAATAATTTTCCGGGAGATAATGAAGGTTGTTGGAAAAAACCTGTTTCTCCCTGCCGTGGTTAAACTCCTGGGTCGCAGATCCAGCATGAAGTTCTTATTCTATGGTATCTGATAACACGCGGTGAGGATGGCATCAATATAGAAAGAAGGAAAGAGAGAGGGATAGAGAGAGAGAGGGAGATATAGAGCGAGCGACAACACTTTTTTTTTGCTTTCATTTATTTGGTCTGTCTAGTTTGTCTGTCTGTCTAGTCTGCTGTAGTGCTAACTATCAGTGTGCACACTGTCTCCCTGCAGTAGCCAGGTGAGACGGTGAGACGGTGTAATGAGTGAGCACTCTCCTGAGGTGACCACAGCTCTGCCTCACTTCCTCCCCTCTCTCTGTCTCTCAGCTGGAGCGCTGACCTTTACGTTAGCTCGCACGGTCTCTAGAGAGAGCTCTGTACTCCCTCACTCACTCTCTACCTCCCTCCCTCTCTTCCTCCCTCCCTCCCTTACTCATTCTCTCCCTCCCTCCTGCTGCCTCCTGCTCCCTCCCTCCCTCCCTCCCTCCCTCCCTCCCTCCCTCCCTCCCTCCCTCCCTCCCTCCCTCCCTCCCTCCCTCCCTCCCTCCCTCCCTCCCTCCCTCCCTCCCTCCCTCCCTCCCTCCCTCCCTCCCTCCCTCATGACCTTACACAGGGTCTCCCGTGTGAGCCTGTTGCTATGGAAACATGTCCCAAGTAAGGTTCGGTGTTTTAATCACGGATGGGGAGGGGTCAGAGGTCGGGCGGGTCAGCACCGTCGTACTACAACCGGGGAAAAAAGTGATTACCCGGAGGGCCGTATGAGAGAGAGAGAGAAAGAAAGAAAAAGCAAGAGAGATAGAGAGAGATAGAGAAGGAGAGAGAAGGAGAGAGAGGGAGAGAAAGGAAGATAGAGAGAGAAGGAGAGAGAGAGAGAGAGAGAGAGAGAGGGAGTTTGAGAGGGAGGGAGAGGGAGAAGAGAGAGAGAGAGATGGACGCTACAATCCAGGTCAGGCGTGTAGGGCTCCTAGCTCCTGTGACTGTCTCTCCAGCTACGTGTGTCTTAACAGGACATAAAGCGGAGCGGACAGGGAGAACATCGTCTGTTCTGGGGTCTTACCTGTGTGACTGTGGTCAGGTCTAAGTCTATCAGATCATATGCCACTGCCC
>NC_140376.1:2802500-2810000 GCF_054491055.1 Hypomesus nipponensis | reverse complement strand
GGAGGAGGAGGGAGGAGAGACGGTGGAGGAGGAGGAAGGAGGAGGAGGAGGGAGGAGGAGGAGGAGGAGGGGGAGGAGGAGGAGGAGGAGGAGGGAGGAGGAGGAGGAGGAAGAGGAGGGAGGAGGAAGAGGAGGAGGAGGAGGAGGAGGAGGAGGAGGAGGAGGAGGAGGAGGAGGAGGAGGAGGAGGAGGAGGAGGGAGGAGGAGGAGGAGGGAGGAGAGACGGTGGAGGAGAGAGGCGGAGGAAGAGAGAGGTGGAGGAAGAGACAGGTAGATGCGATTAGGAGTTAGGCCAGGAGGAAGGAAAACAGAGAGCAGAGAGCTACCCAGCATCATCAACATGTAGCGAATCCTCAACCGAGAGATGGAGACGCAGAGATGGAGAGATGGGGGTGATCGAGAGAGATAGAGAGATGGAGATACAGGGTGAAGGAGAGACAGAGAGAGAATATTGGAGTGAAAGATTAAAGTGTAGATGAACAGACGATAGAGGCAAGATTTGCCAAAATAATTGGGCCCCAAAAAATCAAGGCGAAAAAACGTCTCTAAGCGTGTGTGTGTGTGTGCGCCTGTCTAAGCATGTGTGTTTGAGAGCGCGAGTGTGTGTGTGTATTTCAGAGTTTGTGTGTGTGTCTGCACATGGGTTTTGTGCGTGTCTCAGCATGTGTGTGTGTGAGTGTGTGTGTACCTGATAAACAGCCTGTTCACATTGCTTGTCCTTCTGGGCTTTCTTCTCCATCTCCTCTCTCTGTTTGATCTCGTAGATGAGCTGGAACAAGTCCCGCAGGTCCAGAATGACCGGTTCCGCCTGCACACACACACACACACAGACACACACACAGACAGAGAGAAAAATCTTTTACACACGCACAACCACACACTGCAGCATACATGCACACACACACACACACACTCCAGTCCTCCTCTGTCATATTCAGATGACACGAGCCCTGCCCCCCCACACACAGCCCCGCCTAAATCCCTCACAACAGGAGCACAGAGACGTACACAGCGTGTTCCACAGCGACAATGAAATATCAAACAAGCATGAATATTTGATAGGAGCTTAGTGAGAGCAGGAGGAGTTCACTCACTTGCACTAGCATCTCTTTTCATATTTTAGTCATGTTCAGGAACCCAGTTATGTCAGACTTCTGTTCTCCCACACATACTCTCTCTCTGTCTCTCTTTCAGTCTCTCTCTCCTTCTCTCTCTCTCTCCCCCCCTCTTTCTCCTTGTCTCTCTCTCTTTCTGTGGTGTTAAATGAGGAGTGACTGAGCAGTTGATACAGTCTGGGCAGATCAGACCTGGAGTTCACATCAAAGTGTTTTTGTTCTGTACTCATTATACACACACAAAGTGTCTTGCACATACACACACACACACACTTTCTCTAATACATACACCACACCGCACATTCTTTCTAACCCTCTCTCTCTCTCTCTCTCTCTCTCTCTCCTTTTAACAGTGCTGACAGAATCATCTGAGCGTTCCGCAGAAAATCGACATAAATGGAGTCTAGCAGGGTGTCAACTTTTAGATGACTCATAGAGTATGGAGTCTAAAGAGTGTGTGTGTGTGTGTGTGTGTGTGGATCTCCCAACATATGAGACAGAGTTTACAAGTAAATGAGGGAGAATACAAGTCAAGTGTGTGTGTCCATGAGATTGAGAGAGAGACATAGAGAGACGGAGAGACAAAGAGAGAGAGACATAGAGAGACGGAGAGATCATTCAGCATCAAGTGGGTGAATACACATGTGTGTGTATGTGTATGTGTGTGTGTGTGTCTGTGCTCAGGTTGAGGCCTTGAGAGGATGGATGTGTCATTAGTGCAGGTGGCACATACTCAAACCGTCATCGACTCACTATGGGAAATCAATAACCCCAGTCAGACCCAGGCAGGGCCTCCAGACAAAACAAGCAGCTAGCAGACACAACATCTCAGCCTAACATCTCCAGGACGGAGGAAAGCACTCAGTCTCCCCCCCCCCCCCCACACACACACACACCAGCACACACACACCAGCGCACACACCAGCCGTGTGAAGGAAATCACAACCACAAGAACATATCCTGGCCAAAAGAAAATACATACAAACACACACAGGATTTTTTTATTCAAGGGCTGTTCACGAGAACATTGTCTAGTGTTATTGAGAAGGGACACGGGTGAGTCATCGACACATACACACACACGCACACACACGCACACACCAGCACACACCAGCACACACATGGATACACCCCATACTCACAGACTGCGCCGTCTTGATGGCCACGAAGCGGTGGTTCCCCTCCTTTCCACAGACGTAGCCGAAGGCGCGGTGGTCGGTGATGTCCTTGGCGATGTAGGAGATCTCGTGGACGGCATGGTGGTGCTGGAGGACCTGAGGGAGAACAGGCGACAGCAGCACAGCGTCAGAGCCCTGGGCGGCACAGCGTCAGAGCCCTGGGCGGCACAGCGTCAGAGCCCTGGGCGGCACAGCGTCAGAGCCCTGGGCGGCACAGCATCAGAGCCCTGGGCGGCACAGCGTCAGAGCCCTGGGCAGAAGCCTGTTAAGAAGCTGTGACAGCCACAACCCAAGAGATGTCCCACCCCATTAGCAACGCAGCCAAGACAGACCCAGCAGGACTGCCTGTGTTTCATTCACTACAAGGAGGACCCTGTGTGTGTGTGTGTGTAGTAAATACCCACTGCTGGCCTGTGTGGAGCGTGCCAGTGGCAGATGGCACTGTTGTCTCATATAGGTGGGACGTTGGTCCAGTGTGGGGAAGTGGGGTGTGTGGAGGAGGGGGGGGGGGGGGGCGGGGGTGAGGTGGGACCAATCACAGTGTCATGTCTCTATAGGTTGTTAAAGATTATCACTTCAACTGTGCCCGGTGTGTGTGTGTGTGTGTGTGTGTGTGAGTGTGTTGCTCAGAAACCCTGCCTCTGAGCATTCTTTCCCCATCCTGGATAAGTGGTCATGTACAGCAGCATTGGAGGAACAGGAACGTCTTGGAACGTCCACAGACAAACAGACAACACAGAACAAACAGGACGGTGAACAGACTGACACTGCCTCTCACTGTTTCTCTTCAGTTCATCTGGAGCCGCACAAGAGCAGCACAGCCACCATCAACAGCTAGGTGGCGCCACACAAAGGTGGCTGATGTCTTCTATATTTAATAAGTAGACTAATGATTATTACCATCCCCCTGATTGACCTGGAACTAATAACAGCTGGCACACTGAGAGAGAGCGAACGTAAGGGTTCGCCAGAGGGAGGTAGAGAGAGAGAGAGAGAGAGAGAGAGAGAGAGAGAGAGAGAGAGAGAGAGAGAGAGAGAGAGAGAGAGAGAGAGAGAGAGAGAGAGAGAGAGAGACAGAGAGAGAGAGAGAGAGAGAGAGAGAGAGAGAGAGAGAGAGAGAGACAGAGAGAGAGAGAGAGAGAGAGAGAGAGAGAGAGAGAGAGAGAGAGAGAGAGAGAGGGAGGTGAGCAGCAGGAGTTATTGACTAATCAGCTTTAGCAGTATGTTGATGGGGGGATGGTGGGAGGTCTTTGATTAGAGGAGAAGAAAGAAAGGGATGACAGTCATTCAGTCATTCTCCCCGGCGCTGCTCCAGCAAGAGCCATGTTGATGGACACACACACACACACAAGCCGTAAGTCTTAGAGGAAATGGGATCCAGGCCCTTGAGTGTAATGCGACTATTGAACCAAGATGTCTCCCGCCAGGCTGGAGGGGGCCGTCCTCCCTCTCCTCCCCGCTCATGTGCGCCCCTCCTGGGTAGACATCCGGCAGACCGAGCAGGGGAGTCTGTCAGGGCTCCAGGAAACCAGCCCCCGCTATGCTAGCAGTTAGCTGGTAGCATGGAGCTGCCTGGTAGTTAGAGATCAGAGGCAAGCCACCGGTACTGTTGTGGAGAGAGACGGAAACGGAAAAAATAGGACGGAAAGAGATGGGGGGGGGGGGGGGGGAGTGACAGAGTAAGAGAGGAGGGAGAGACTTGGGGAAAGGCAGTAGAGAGAGGAGAGAGAGAGGGAGAGAGAGAGAGAACTACAGAACATCTCATTGGAGCAGGCAGCACGACACAGACACCTCAGCTGCATACTGATGGTCTCTTTATCTCCTTCTGTTTGTCTCTCTGTCTCTGCCTCTCCCTTTCTCGCTCTCTCTGTTTGTCTCTGTCTATCGCTCTCTATCTCTCTTTCTCTTTTCATCCGTCTATCTCTCTCTCTCTTTGTTTGTCTCTGTCTGTCTGTCTCTCTCTCTCTGTCTCTCTGTGTGTCTCTCTCTCTGTCTCTCTGTGTCTCTCTCTCTGTCTCTCTGTTTGTCTCTCTCTCTGTCTCTCTGTGTCTGTTTGTCTGTGTGTCTCTCTGTCTGGGGTGTGTTTGCTGTGCAGAGGAGAGCTCTGAAGCCAGCAGCCATGAGATGAGGGTGAGAGGACAGTGAGAGGACAGTGGTACAGGTCCAGACTGGGGCTGGCTCCCATAGACGAGGCCCTTCACGCTCGGGAACTCATGACCTGGCATGGCTCTCATGGTCCAGAGGAGGCGTGTGTGTGTGTGTGTGTGTAGGAAGGAGTTGTTTCTGAGCAGAGAACGAGCCCGAGCCCGAGACAGAGAGAGAACGCCAGCCTGCCCTCTGCGAGATTAATGTTCCCCCTCTCCCCTCCTCCGTCTCGGGCGGCTCCTCCCTCCATCATCCTCGACCTTCCCTCCTCCGTGAGAGAGGCCATCCATCCATTTGTTCTTCCCTTCGTCCGTCGCTCCTCCGGCTGACTGATGCAGAGAGTTGGAATGAGACTGTCAATCTCCTCCACCATGCCAAAGAGTCATTCCCTTGTTCCTTCTCTCTCTTTGCCTCTCTCTCTCTCCCCCTGTCTCTGCCTCTCTCTCTCTCTCTTTCCCTAACTCGATTTTTTCCCCCCATGTCTCTGTGACTAGTGAGAGGGCGTAAAGGGGAGATAAGGAGGAGGGAGGGAGGTTGGAGAGCAGGGAGAAGGCTTCCACTCCTCCTGAAATGCTGGGAGGTGGGATGTACTGAGAGAAGGGATGGAGGCTAAGGGATGAGGAGAGAGGGATGAGGGAGGGATGAGGAGAGGGATGAGTGATAGTGTCTGCATCGTGGCAGCTGCGTGGGATGCTGCAACTTCGCCCTGCTCCTGTCTCACACCCTCCACACTCTGAGTTACTGCTGGGCTCTCTGTGTCCGACACACACACACACACACACACACACACAGGAGACCTGTCGAGGTGTAAATCTCAGGCTTACCGTCTCAGCCTCTAAAGCCTGGTTCAGAGCTGCTGCTCTCCACCCCCATTCACACCCAGCCACAAACAGGCAGTTAAACAGGCACACGGACAGATAAACAGACAGGCCGACATAAAATAGGCAGACAGACAGAGATATAGGCAAACAGACAAACAGAGAGACAGACAGACAAACATAGAGACAGACAGAGAGACAGACAGACAGACAGATAAACAGACAGAGACAGAGACAGACAGAGAGACAGACAGACAGAGAGAGAGACAGAGAGACAGACAGAGAGACAGAGAGACAGACAGACAGATAAACAGACAGAGACAGACAGACAGAGAGACAAGAGAGAGGAGACAGACAGACAGACACGGAGAGATGACCAGGCAGACCCAGAGCGCCAGGCAGCCAGACGGGACAGGAGAGAAGAGGTCGTTGTGAAGCAGAGAGCGTCTCTACTCCTGCTCCATCTCACATCAGACCAGCCGTGTTTGCGTCTGCAGGGACCTTGTTCTGTAGGTCTCAATTAGGTCCTTCTGATTTCCCCCGGGGCCCCCTACCTCTCAGAGATGCCTCATTAACAGGACACAGATATACACGCTCAAACACACTCTCACACACACACAGGCTCACATGCACCCCCCCCCCCGTCACTCACCCCTGACTTCTCGTCGAAGATCTTGATGCCTCCGAACGAGACGGTCAGAAACACTTTCTTTTTGTGCTCTCCTTTAGAGCGCGCTGCAGCTGCTACCCCCTGGAGAGACACACACACACCACACACAGGTTTACATATCTGCAGAGACAGACTTACAGGCAGTTCACATACATGTTCCTGGTGTGGGCTTCCTCCGCCCTCCACCCCTCCTCCCCCTCCACCCCTCCTCCCCCTTCACCCCTCCTCCCCCCTTCACCCCTCCTCCCTCCATCCCATCCTATTAACACCTTCTCATTCCAGTTCCCTCTCCACACCTTCCTGTCCTCATCAGTCACGTATGCTATGCTAATGACATACTCACTCCTTCAACAAAATGTCCTTTTTATTAGACTCCTCCTTGCCCCCAACCCCACCTTGTCTCACGCCCCCCCACACCCTACCTGCCTTACCTTGAGCTTCATCATGGAGTCCTGACAGAGCTTGTCTCCCCGGGCGGCCGTGACCTCATCCAGCCCGATGAGCTTGGCCTTGTAGCGGACGCCATCGCCCTTAAAGCGACGGATGAGAGTGCTCTCACTACGATCCTGCCCTGGAAACACACACACGGGGAGGGTCAGCACACGCGCGGGAATGTTCTCACACACACACACACACACACA
The DNA here is from genome assembly GCF_054491055.1 of Hypomesus nipponensis. Classification (NCBI taxonomy): domain Eukaryota; kingdom Metazoa; phylum Chordata; class Actinopteri; order Osmeriformes; family Osmeridae; genus Hypomesus; species Hypomesus nipponensis. Next base: position 2,803,433 of record NC_140376.1, on the reverse strand, counting down.
CAGACAGACACAAACAGAGGTACGGTATGTTGAGGTTTTCTGTTTGTGTTTGCAAGGAACACTGTGTATCCAGGAGAGATACAGTGTTAGACAGTGTTAGACTGCTCCTTTACAGTACTCTCTCTCTCTCTCTCTCTCTCTCTCTCTCTCTCTCTCTCTCTCTCTCTCTCTCTCTCTCTCTCTCTCTCTCTCTCTCTCTCTCTCTCTCTCTCTCTCTCTCTCTCTCTCTCTCTCTCTCTCTCTCTCTCTCTCTCTCTCTCTCTCTCTCTCTCTCTCTCTCTCTCTCTCTCTCTCTCTCTCTCTCTCTCTCTCTCTCTCTCTCTCTATTCTTTCCATCAATGATGCAGTGACATTTTGCCCTTATCTTCTCTGTGTACCCCCTCTCTCAGTCCTCCCGTGTGTGTGTTGACCTTGCAGTAGCCTCGCTCTCTCACTGTGTTACCTCACAATGCTGCTCTCTCACACACAATGGACCTGGAGGGAGAACACTCACCAGGCTAAACAATCCTCCCCTGGGTCTCTCCCTCCCTTCCTCCCTCTCTCCCTCCCTCCCTCCCTCCCTCCCTCCCTCCCTCCCTCTCTCCCTGGCTCTCGCTCTCCTTCTCCCTCCCTCCCTCCCTCCCTCCCTCCCTCCCTCCCTCCCTCCCTCCCTCCCTCCCTCCCTCCCTCCCTCCCTCCCTCCCTCCCTCCCTCCCTCTCTCTCCCTCTCACTCACTCTCTCGTTCCCTCCCTCCCTATCACTCTCCCTATCCCTCTCTCACAGCTGTACTCCGTCTTTCAACAAGTGTTGTACTAAAACACAAAGTGTGTGTGTGAATGTGTGTGTGTATGTGTGTGTCTCTGTGTGTGTGTCTTTGTGTGTGTGTGTGTGTGTGTGTGTCTGTGTGTGTGTGTCTGTGTGTGCTCAGGTGACAAACTGAGGCCGTGGCTTCA
>NC_140376.1:2780000-2787500 GCF_054491055.1 Hypomesus nipponensis | reverse complement strand
TAATCGTGGTGTCGCACGGCGCCGTTCCACAAATACTGACAGAAACATGGGCGGCCCAGGATGCAGCAGCACACACGGCGAGAGGGAGAGAGGGACTGAGAAAGAGAGAGTGACACTGAGAAAGAAAGAGGGGGGAGAGAGAGATAAAGAATGAGGGAGGGAGGAGGGTAGAATGAAGGAATGTCAGTGACACACCATCACACTGACAAACTCCTGAAGGCAGCAAACACACACACACACACACCAGTACACACACACACACCAGTACACACACACACACCAGTACAAACACACACACACACCAGTACACACACACACACCAGTACACACACACACACACACCAGTACACACACACACACACCAGTACACACACACACACACACCAGTACAAACACACAGCTCATAGACATTCTGCCTCTGTGCTCAGCTCAGCTCATCTCATCAGCTCATCTCGCCGATCACTGCATGGATAAACAAAATCTGTCACACTCTCACGCAAACACACACACACAAACACACACACACACACACACACTGAAGTAACTACACTGAGGGAATCAGGAGAAGTCTTTCAGATGATGAATGCAGAGCAACACTGTATCTGCTCCTGTCTCTGTCAGAAGCTAGGCACCCTGGGAGAGAGGAGAGGTCATGTGACCTGGGAGAGACAAGAAGTCATGTGACCAGAGGACCTGGGAGAGAGGAGAGGTCATGTGACCAGAGGACCTGGGAGAGAGGAGAGGTCATGTGACCAGAGGACCTTGGGGAGAGGAGAGGTCATGTGACTAAAGGGCTCGACCTCTATGACCTCCTCTGTCTCCCCATGGCCCCCAATGTCACGTCTATATGCACACACAACCATACACACACACACACACAGGCCCTCACACCACCCAGGCATGGCTGACCATTTTAGTTTCAGACTTGGGACATATTTACATAATTGGCAAGTTCTAGACTCACAAAATCAAACCTTTGCACACATTCACACACACACATACACACACAAACAGAGAAAACATTTTCGCTCCTGGATGTTTTCACACCGGTTCCTGAAATAGAGGCTTTTAGCACCCTGGGGTCTTATAGAGGACTGTCGGTACTGAGCCCCTGTGGGACTCTCAGTCAATACCAGCCTCCTGCAAGCCACACACAGCGCGGCAGAGAGAGGAGGGAGGGGGTGGGGACACCAGTGTGTGTGTGTGTGGAATAGTTGTCTGATAAAAAACAGCTGAAGACCATCTCTTTCACACACTCAACACACACACACACACACACACAGGTATGAGAAACACCATTAATATAAATTAGTGTTTGCGAGTGTGGGGGATTGTGTGTGGGGGAGAGGTGGGGAAGAGGGGATTGTGTGTTGTTTTTTAGTGTGTGTGCTTGTGTGTGTGTGTGTGATGTGATGTAAAGGGTGGGGAGGGGTGTGTGTGTGTGTGTGTGTGTGTGGTAGAGAGGTAGGTAATGATGGTGTGCTAAAGCAGTGTCCCACCTTGCCAGAACTAGGTCTGCCTCATTCATCCATCATAGAAGCACCTCTAATGATGCTCATACATACCTCCACTGGGAGGGAGAGGGGGGAGGGGGGGAGAGAGGGGGGGTGAGGGGGGGAGGGGGGGAGAGGGAGGTGAGGGGGAAGGAGGGATGGGGGGAGGGAGGGATAGGGGGGAGGGAGGGAAGGAGGGAGAGGGAGGGAGAGGGGGGAGGGGGGGTGAGGGGGAAGGAAGGATTGGGGGGAGGGAGGAATAGGGGGGGGAGGGAAGGAGGGAGAGTGGGGAGAGGGAGAGGGGGAAGGGGGAGGGGGAGGGAAGGGGGAGGGAAGGGAGGGGGGAGGGAGGGAGAGGGGTGAGAGGGGGAGGGAGGGAGTGCAAGCAGCATGAAGAGAGAAGTGAATGTGCTGTCACAGGCAGAGGAATGAAGGAGTGTATCTGTGTGACTAGAATTGGCAATCAGACACACACACACACACACACACACACACACAGACACACACACAGACACACAGACACAGACACAGACAGACACGGCCCGCGGTGTCCAGAGTGTATGATTGCAGTGGAGGTGTGGGAGTGTTGCTAGAAGCCTGTTGTCTCAGCGGCCGTTCTCTGTTTCTGGATCAGGTTAGACGAGCCCAACTCAGAGGACCTGCTGCAACTGCCAACTAATGATCCACACACACACCCCTACATACACACACCCCTACATACACACACACACACACACACACTCCATTCTCATCTTTATCAATCTCCCTCTCTAACTTTCTGACTCTCTTCCTCTCTCCTTCTCTTTGACTGTTCATCTTTCTTCATTCGTCTCCAATTCCTCTCCCTGCAGCCTGCCATCTGTACAGTAACAGGTGTGCGTGTGTGTGTGACTGATGTGTTTGTTACCTGTAGCAACGCCCCCAGACATGAACCTCCTGGGACCTCTCTACTGTTCTGTCTTTTTCTGTCCCTCTCTTGCTTTCCCTCTCCCTCTCCCTCTCCCTCTCCCTCTCCCTCTCCCTCTCTCTCTCTCTCTCTCTCTCTCTCTCTCTCACTATCTCTCTTTCTTTCACTTTCCCTCTCTCCTCTCACTCCCTCTCTCTTTCTCTGTTTGTCTCTCCCCATTTCTCTCATCCCAGTCTTTCCCTTATTCTCTCTCCCTTTCTCTCCCCCTCCTTCTATCTCTGCTGCCTCTGGGTCTGGGGAGGCAGGGAGGGAGGGAGGGAGGGTGATGAATTGGGCACCAGTAAGGAAAGGAAGGCAAGCTGTGCATGTGTGTGTGAGTGTGCAAGCGTTTGCCAGCCTCTCTGTAGCAGTGCCTTTTACTGCGGAGGGGCCTAGGTAATTAGTCCCCCCAGAATGTCTAGTCTAGGTGTGTGTGTGTGTGTCGTGTGTGTGTGTCGTCTGCAGCGCTCATCCTGTTAGTCTCACAGGTGAGTAATTAAACACACTGTAACACCTGGACCTGTTCCTCTGCACCTCCCTCCTTAGCTCCTTCCCTCCTTCCCTCCTTCCCTCCTTCCCTCCTTCCCTCCTTCCCTCCCTCCCTCCCTCCCTCCCTCCCTCCCTCCCTCCCTCCCTCCCTCCCTCCCTCCCTCCCTCCCTCCCTCCCTCCCTCCCTCCCTCCCTCCCTCCCTCCTTCCCTCCTTCCCTCCCTGTCATCTTAATACAGGCTGCCCCCTGAGAACTTCTCTGTCCAATCACAACAAACTGTAGCTCACTCAACAGGACGGCCCTCGTATCAGACAAACACACACACACACAGCTTCTGCCACACACACGCTTGGCTGTGAATCAGGAGAGGACAGTCAGCAATCCAGTCATCCAGACAGTTATCCAGTCAACCAACCAGCCAGACAGACAGTTTGACAGCCAGCCAACCAGCAGTCAGTCAGCCAACCAGTTATTCAGCCAGACAGTCAACCAGTCAACCAGCCAGCCCACTAGCCAGCCAGCCACCCAGCATCCACCCCCTCCTGACAGCCAGTGATACACTGTTACTCTGGTCTGGAGTGATTTGGCCTGGCTTCCCCAGAGGCGTTCCCGTGATGGATACCACCTCGAGATGAAATAAATAGTGGAGGTCAATCTACTCTGTTATATGTGCTCCTCTAGGGACCCCCCAGGGCAGGGACGAGTATCTACGGGGCTGTGTGTGTGTGTGTGTGTGTGTGTGTGTGTACGTGGGTGTGTGTGGGTCCTTGGGGAACACTGACACACTGACTGTCTACTTTCCAGTCTTCTGCACCTGAGCACAGAGAAGAAGCCCAGGCCCGCTCAAACACCATCCAGGGGTGTAAGGCATTCTGTAATACACACATCAAATCCCCACTCACATTTCTCTGGTCTGGCCCACCACGCCCTCCGCTTCAAACTATTTCTCGACCACACACACACACACACACACACACAGTAGAATGGCCAGGCTCTGAGCTGTGGGTGAGGTGATCAGAGGGTGACTAATAACACAGCTGAACTCAGTCAAGCAGACCCAGGCAATCACACACATTTCTCACTTCACTTCTCTCTCTTTTCTCTATTCTCTCTCTCTTCTCTTTTCCTCCTTCTCTTCCCTCTTCCAGCCTCACTGTCTTCTCTCATCCTCCCCCCCCCCCCCTCCCCCCTCCCCCCTCCCCCATACGAACACATTCCCAGTATCAACCATAAACTCTCCATCATCTTTTCTTCCTTCTCTCTATCCATCCCCTCTCTCTCTCTCCCTCTCTCTCTCTCCCTCTCTCTCTCTCCCTCTATCTCTTTCTCTGTCTCTCTCTCTCCATGTCATCTCCCCAGATGGAGATAGAGATGTTTACTGTCCTGCTGCTTGATGGTTGTCCTGAAAGTCCTCCACTGAGGGGATCTGACACACACGCACACACACCCACACACACACACGCACGCACACACACGCACACACACACACACACACACTTGCCTCATAGACATGTTCCGTCATAACCATTCCTCCCAGCTACTCCTCATCACACACTCCCCCCCTCCCTTTACCCTGCCCCAGACCTTCAGGCTCAGCTGTGTGCATGTGTGAGAGAGAGAGAGAGAGAGAGAGAGAGAGAGAGAGAGAGAGAGAGAGAGAGAGAGAGAGAGAGAGAGAGAGAGAGAGAGAGAGAGAGAGAGAGAGAGAGAGAGAGAGACAGAGAGAGAGAGAGACAGAGAGAGAGAGAGACAGAGAGAGAGAGAGAGAGAGAGAGAGAGAGAGGCTATCAAATCAGTTCACACCCATTTCATCTGCTCTTTAGATCCCACCTATTCCATTAATCCCACTTTATGACACAACGGTACACACACTCACACACACACAGTAAAGGGGGGGGGTAATCTCCCTCCCAGTAGAAATGGTTTATCTGTCCCATCACACCATAGTGGGTGTGGATATAGACAGTCATTATCTGGAACCCTCTGATAGCAGGAGCATGGAGACCTAATTGAAGGCTGCCTATCTTAATACGGTAGTAATAGATAGGGTGTGTTTGTGTGTGTGTGTGTGTGTGTGTGTGTGTGTGTGTGTGTGAGAGTTTGGGGTCAGGGTTGGATGGGAGGTTGCATAGCAGCAGTGGAAGATAATCTACCACACGGCATGTCCTCTTTAATGTGTGTGTGTGTGTGTCTGTGTGTGTGTGTGTTTGTGTCTGTGTGTGTGTCTGTGTGTGTGTGTGTGTGTCTGTGTGTGTGTTCCTGTCTGAATCTCTCAGAAACTCCATCAAGGAGCACAAATGAAAACCTCTATTCTACCTGGAGGAAGAGAGTGAGAGAGAGAGAGAGAGAGAGAGAGAGAGAGAGAGAGAGAGAGAGAGAGAGAGAGAGAGCTTTGGAACTCTGTCTCTCTCACTCTCTCTCTCTCTCTCTCTCTCTCTCACTCTCTTCTTCCAGGTAGAATAGAGGTTTCATCACCAGCTCCCAGGTCTTTTGTTTCTCTCTCTCGCACACACACACATGTGCTAGCTACTATACCAGACTAAACCTGGCAGTAACACATGCTTGGTTATCACCCAGCCCAGTCTGAGCCAGAGGTCCTAGCTGGTTCCTACAGCCCACAGAGACAGCCAGCTGTGACTCAAGGTCAAAGGTCAAGGACAAACCACAACACTACATGTAGCAGATGCTCATCAAAGAGACATACAAGTTGCGATTTGAGCCGTGACCTCTTGTTTTGTAGTTAAACACTCTTCGATTGACCTGTCCCAACCCCCCGCACCAGCAGCCTGGGTTTATGAGTCATCACACACACACACACACACACATGCCCAGACACATACACAGACACACGAAAGCAGCCACACAATCTGAGGGAAGGCTGATGAGCAGAGATAGAAGAGAGTTCTTCCCTGTCCTGATAGGCAGACAGGCTGAGACAGGAAGGCCCGGCTCAACCAGGAAGTGATGAGAGAGAGGAAGAGGAAGGGGAGGGGGCCTGGGTCTGAATATGAGTCAAGTTCTAAGTCAGGTTCTGGTTCTAAGTGTAGCTGTGGCTCTGGTTCTGGAGGAGCAGAGCAGGGATTAAGGTTAGACCCTGGAGGCAGAGGAAACATGACAGGCCATATTCTATCTGCAAGATTCTGCACTCTAAATGCAGGGCAGGGTGTGAAATGTCAAGGCGTTGTGTGTGTGTTTTGTGTGTGTGTGTGTGTGTGTGTGTGTTTGGACGCATGTGAGTCCGTGAGCATGTGTGTGTGTGTGAGTGTGTCGCAGTCAAGGCGACTCAGCTAAAATGATAAATCACTCAGGTCCAGCAGTAAAACAGAGATTTAGGACAGACACTCAGTGCTCTGCAGCACCATTGACATTGAGATGTCACACTTAATACTTACTCCTCTGCTCTTCTCCTCCTTTCCCCTCCTCCTCTGCTCTCATCCTCTCCTCCTCTCTTCTGTTCTCCTCCTCCTTTCCTCCTCTGCTCTCATCCTCTCCTCCTCTCTTCTCCTCTCCTCTCCTCTCTTCTGCTCTCCTCCTCTTCTCCTCTGCTCTGCTCTTATCCTCCTTTCCTCTCCTCTCTTCTGCTCTCCTCCTCCTCTCCTCTCCTCTCCTCTCTTCTGCTCTCCTCCTCCTCTACTCTGCTCTGCTCTTATCCTCCTCTCCTCTCCTCCTCTGCTCTCATCCTCTCCTCCTCTCTTCTGCTCTCTTCTGCTCTCCTCTCCTCTCTTCTCTTCTCTTCTCTTCTCTTCTCTTCTCTTCTCTTCTCTTCTCTTCTCTTCTCTTCTCTTCTCTTCTCTTCTCTTCTCTTCTCCTCTCCTTCCTCCTCCATTTACTGTGTGTGTGTTTGAAGGCGAGTGTTGTACTGTGGTGTGGGTGTGCACCCCCACCCACCCAGGCCACCCAGCGAGGGCGCACACCAGATGCTCCAGGGAGGCAGAGCGTGGCGCAGGCCCAGCCCAGAAGAGGCTCCTTTCTCCTGGGCACAAACGCCAGCCTCCTCCCTCCTCCTCCTCCTCCTCCACCTCTCCCTCATTCTCTCTCCTTCCCGCTCAGCAGATGTCTCCTACCCCCAGACCACTCTGGCACTGTGTCAAACCACCCCTGGCACCACCCATCCACTCCCTGCCCAGCCGGCCTGCCGCCCTGCCTGCAACACAGACCTGCCAGGGCAGCTCCACACCCACAACACAACAGCTCCACACCCACAACACAACAGCTCCACACCCACAACACAACAGCTCCACACCCACAACACAACAGCTCCACACCCACAACACAACAGCTCCACAACCACAAACACTGTGCACAGCAACTCCACAGCTACAACTACACCAACTATCCAACAGTTACACAGCCACACTAGAGCTACACAACCACCCCCTAAATAACACTACACAAGCGCCACACAACCACGCAAACACACCACTCTGAACTACAGCTACACAACCACGACCCTAACCCCAGCATCGAGGAGAACCTCTGCTCCGGGGAACGTCTAGGAGCAGAGGTCTCCTGCTCTCTATCTTAGAACGTGTCGAACAAGAGGGCTTGATCCCAGCAGCCAGCTGAGGAAGG
>NC_140376.1:2770000-2775000 GCF_054491055.1 Hypomesus nipponensis | reverse complement strand
GAAGAACTGTGCACACTATAGGCTACGGTACTGTGGAAAATCAACTGGAGGCTAAATTGCCTTACAAACTCACATAGACAGGGACAGAGAGTATGTATCAAGTCGCTCACACAGAAAGATGCCAATGCAGCAAACCATTGACTTATCTCTCTCTTTCTGACACACACACACACACACACACACAGATGAATACACGCGCATACACACACAAACAGGGGAGACTTTAAGGCAGGTGCAGAACAAGAGTACGCGCATGAAGCTTACACACTCGCCGTAGCAGCGCTTCCCCTTACCAGCAGTGTTTGAATTGTCGTGATTGCTGAGCAACCGGTGCACTCGGATCATAGGATGAAAACAGTTTGAACGTTATGTCAGGCCAAATCAGTTTGGACACTTTGGTGTAAATATCAGTCTCGTGTCGTAGTTGACACGCACCCGCGCACTCACCTTTTCACTAAACCAAGATTGAGTAATGTTAGTTCCCATTCTGCGCGAGGTTAAAATCCAGTCATTCCCGTTATCTCCAGTTGGTCAAACATCCACAAGCTTTCAGTAACCTCGTTAATCCAGATTCCCATGCCGGGAGAAAGTGCGTGGAACCCGGGCTACATCCTTTTACAGTGCCCGCAAAACTATGTCAGGCTTTCAGCGCGTTTTTCTTCTCCGACCCCCGTTACCTCCTTCCTTTCCTCCGCTCGGCTGCTACCGCTGAAGTTGCCTAGTTACCTCTCACTGTAGGGTGGCTGAGATCACCGAGCCAGCAGCCAATCAGAAAAGAGGGTTTGCATTAACCCCGTCTTTGCCGCGCTGTCCTGATTTCGTGGTTTCATGGGAGAAGCGGGATAAGACGGAGAACAGTAGGCGGGGAGAGAACTATCAACACCAAAAAAGCACGATGCGCAAGAAAACATGAAAGAAAAACGACCGACTTAGAGTCTGTGTGGAAAAGGGGGGTGGGATGTTTAAAAACAACACAGAGGCATGAAATAGAAAAACATCATTAGGCAACAAATTGTGCCAGGGTCTGGCCATCCGACTCCTCCAAAACTCATGTGAGGAAGATTATAAAATAACATAACCCCTCCCCCCGACACACACACACACACGCAATGGCTCACTCCAGTTCTTATTCCAGAATCACATCCTGCTATGCTGTATTGGCTTGCGTGCCCCCTGCAGTGATCCCTGATGACCTGCACTACCGATGGGGAACCTGCCCCCCTTCAGAGGTCTGAGAGGGGGGGAGCAGATGTGGAACACCCCCCACAGGAGTCCTGCTCTGAGGGAACCTCCAGCACCACGCAGCCCCCCCCCCCCCCCCCCTCTTCCAGGAGCTCCACTCAGCCAGGTTGTGTCCTACTTCCTGTGTGGAGGAGGGGCTCTGTGTGATTCTAACAGAGACGCATTTCAAACGGAGGCACAGTCTGTGATATTTCTTTATTGGACATTACAGAAGCACAGTCACGATGTGTATGCTGCAAGGTGTGGATAAATCCCCATCTTTCTCTGCCTCCACCCTCCCCCCCCCCCCTCCACACACGCACACACATACTTCCTCTCATCTCACCTCATCGGAGACTGTGAGAGATACCCTGAACACCTCCTTCCAAATATCTCCCTGCTTTCTCTGCAACCTCCCCCCCTCTCTCTTTCTTTCTCTCTCCATCTCTTACTCCTCCTTCGCTCTTTCTTTCTCCCTTTCTTCTCTTATTATTCTTTCTAGCGAGCTGGAGTTTACCTTTCCTGTATCAGCACAGTGCTGTTGGCCTCCCTCAATATCTCTCCTCTTCTCTATCTCTTCCTGGCCTTCACCTTCTGTCTCTCTCTCTCTCTCTCTCTCTCTCTCTCTCTCTCTCTCTCTCTCTCTCTCTCTCTCTCTCTCTCTCTCTCTCTCTCTCTCTCTCTCTCTGTGTCTAAGCCTGGCTGCACAGATAACTCTGCTATCTGTCTGGCTCTCAAACACACACACACACACACATCCAGTACACACACATCCAGTACACACACATCCAGTACACACACAGACAGTATACACATACTTTCACTTGATGAAACACACAAACACGTACAGCTTCTGTACAATAATCCATGGGAATCTGCAGATGGATGTTAACTCCAGTGGCAACATCATGGCCTGCTCCCACACTGTGTTTACACAACCTCACCACTTCAATGGATTAACATACTCTCTCTCTCTCTCTCTCTCTCTCTCTCTCTCTCTCTCTCTCTCTCTCTCTCTCTCTCTCTCTCTCTCTCTCTCTCTCTCTCTCTCTCTCTCTCTCTCTCTCTCTCTCTCTCTCTCTCTCTCTCTCTCTCTCTCTCTCTCTCTCTCTCTCTCTCTCTCTCTCTCTCTCTCTCTCTCTCTCTCTCTCTCTCTCTCTCTCTCTCTCTCTCTCTCTCTCTCTCTCTCTCTCTGTCTCTCTCTCTCGCTGTTTATTTCCTGTTGACATGTCCTGCCATCCCCCCCAGCCCCCACCCCCCCACCCAATTAGCTTCTTACCTAGACTGGCACACATCACACCTATCGATCAGTCTGGAGGTGAATTTTATCTGAACTCTGTCAATATTAGGGCACCTAAGAGCTATTGGGTGTGTGAGTGTGTGGGTGTGTGGTGTGTGTGTGATTATGTGTGTGTGTGTGTGTGTGTATGATGTCCTGACAGAGCTACCCTTCCTCTCTCACACAGATCATTTGTCATTGTAAAGGTGTGTGTCTTCGTGCATGTGTGTCTTTGCGTGTGCGTGTGTGCGGGTGTGTGTGTGCGGGGGTGTGTGTGTGTGTTTGAAGGACAGGCAAACACAGGTCAGGGGGAGGAGTTGCAGGAAACACAATGACAAATGGGCTCCCAGGGATTAATGAAGTGGGTGTGGTATGCAGATACTGTCCACCCCCAACCCACCTACACCCACATCCTGCCTCCTCCCCCTCAGTCCCCCCCACCCCCTCACTCCTCCCCCACCCCCTCACTCCTCCCCACCCCCTCACTCCTCCCCCACCCCCTCACTCCTCCCCACCCCCTCACTCCTCCCCACCCCCTCACTCCTCCCCCACCCCCCTCATGGCTCTGAATTCCCAGAACCCTGCTCCCAAAGAGCCCTGTCAATCCTTCAGATGCACACAAGTTGTGACAGACTGTGAGCCAGGAGAGAAGGGGGACGTGGGGGGTGGAAAGAAAGAGATAGAGGGAGAGAGAGAGAGAGAGAGAGAGAGAGAGAGAGACAGAGGGAAAGAAAGGGAAAGAGAGAGGAGGAGAGAGGGAAAGAGAGAGGAGGAGAGAGAGGGAGAGAGAGAGGGGGGGGAAGAGAGAGAGACAGAGGGAAAGAGAGAGGAGGAGAGAGAGGGAGAGTGAGAGAGAGGGAAAGAGAGAGGAGGTGAGAGAGAGAAAGAGAGAATAAGACAGACAGATAACAGGAAATGAGCAGAGGCTTCGTGAAGTTCAAGCCAAAAATACAGCATGGATGACAGGCTGCCCTGTGCTTAAGAGGGTTAAGAGGGTTGGAGCGTGGTGGCAGGGGGGCCTTGGGGGGGGGGGGGGGGCTGGGGGGCCGTGGGGGGGGGGGGGGGGGCAGGGGGGCCGTGGGGGGGGGGGCAGGGGGGCCGGGGGATGGGGTACGCTCCTGATAAAAGCATAAACATGTGTGACATTTCATCAGAGCACATCTTTTTCTACACAATTGAACCCCCCCCCCCCCCCCGCCACAACCACCACCACCCCCTAGGGCCATCCATCAGATTTCATTAAAACAACTCATGAAGGAAGGACTGAAGAACACTCTCACACGCACACACACACACAGCCACACACAAACACACACACAGCCACACACACACGTACTGTAAGTGAACCCAAGCTGGTTGGCAGTACCCTCGGCAATCTTTCTCCCTCAACACACACTTGACGCACGTCTCCTTCAACCTATCCTCCGTCCTTTCTTCCATCATCTCTCCTTCATCCTCATCCTCTCTCCTTCATCTGAGGCCTCTAGATATGGAGATGTTCTGAGAGAGACCGGACAGTAGATCTCTCTCTCACCAGTAGATCTCTCAACACTCCATCACCAGGGATGAAAACCACCTGTCTCTATTTATTGATTCCCAGGTCCATGACATGTAAAACTGGGCTTTGGAAAACACAGTTTGATTAGATTAGACTTGATGAATCAGTGTTATTATGGATCTTTCTGGGCCCGACATCACTCCTGCTCTGAACACAGACCTCTCCTCAGAGAGGGATGGAGACAGGAGGGAGGAGAGAAGGAGGGAAGGAGGGAGGGAGGGAGGAGAGAAGGAGGGAGGGAGGGAGGGAGGGAGGGAGGGAGGGAGGGAGGGAGGGAGGGAGGGAGGGAGGGAGGGAGGGAGGGAGGGAGGAGGGAGGGAGGGAGGGAGGGAGGGAGGGAGGGAGGGAGGGAGGGCAGGAGAGGGATGAAGGTGTGCTGACATAGTTTCAGAGTTCTCTGAAGAGTGAATAATGTAACACAGGCCGTATCTCATCGATGTTGTCCTCATTCATTTTTTACTGGTTCAGTTACACACTGATGCTTCCATTGTGTGTGTGTGTGTGTGCGACCAAGATACACTAACAGTGTGTGAGCATTTCTCATAAATATAAAAGAGAGAAGGTAAACATTCCCTTTGCACACTAAATCCACACACTAGAATCCCTCACCTGGAGTGAGCCGGGGGAAGCTTGAACACTCGTCGTCGTGTCACTTCACCCTGGATTCCCACAGTGTGTCTGCATGTGTGTGTGTGTGTCTGCATGTGTGTGTGTGTGTGTCTGCATGTGTGTGTGTGTGTCTGCATGTGTGTGTGTCTGCATGTGTGTTGGCCGCCTGTGGGTTATTGCTCATCTCTGTGTGTATAAATAAATAAATATAAATAGACAGCTCTAGAGCCAGGAATGGAAGCCCCATGCTGTGTATGAGAGAGAGACCTCAGCCACCCAGCCAGCCAACCACCCAGCCACCCAGCCACCCACCCACCCAGCCAGCCACCCACC
>NC_140376.1:2722500-2765000 GCF_054491055.1 Hypomesus nipponensis | reverse complement strand
AACTAGACAACTTATTGTTTTCTCTCCTCCTCTCTTTGTCTTTCTGGGTCTCTCCTGTGTCTTTGGTCTCTATTGGTCTCTCTCTCTGTCTGTCTCTCGTTTCTCCAGGTCTGTCTCTCCCTGGGTCTCTCTCTCTCTGGTTCCGCCAGGTCTGTCTCTCCCTGGGTCTCTCTCTCTCTGGTTCCGCCAGGTCTGTCTCTCCTTGGGTCTCTCTCTCTTTCTTTCTCTCTCTCTGGTTTCTCCAGGTCTGTCTCTCTCCCAGTCTCTCTGCCATGCCTGGTAGCTCCTCTGTATGCTCCTAATAACCCAGGATGAGTCCTCCACACTTGAGTACCCTCCCATCAGACTCCCGCTGTCACACACACACACAGGCACGCACACACACACGTTTACAAAAGTATGGACGTGCACACCCCCCCGCAGGTACGCACACACACACACACTCCGAGCCATCAGACCCCCTCTGTCAGAGGGACATGGGTGCTCCCGGTGACAGCCATCAGCCGGGCGATTAATGGGCCTCCCTGCTTTTACAATACGCAGCTGAGGGAGAAGGAGACAAACAGCTTTAGCCAGGCAGCTGGAGCATAACTGTTTAATTAGCCTAGCGGGCTAGCAGGCTGGAGGAGAGCTGGGAGGAAGAGGGAAGAGAGGGGGTGGGAAAGGTGAGAGACAAGAATATACGGTAGAGATACAGCAGAGAGAGAGACACCGTAGAGAGAGAAATACAGAGAGAGAGAGAGAGAGAGAGAGAGAGAGAGAGGGAGAGAGAGAGAGAGAGAGAGAGAGAGAGAGAGAGAGAGTGGGATAGAGAGAGAGAGAGAGAGAGATAGAGGGAGGAGAGACAGGAGAGAGAGAGGGATAGAGAGAGATACAGCTAAGAGACTGAAATGGCAGAGAGACAGACAGACAGACAGACAGACAGACAGACAGACAGACAGACAGACAGACAGAAGAGAGAGGAATAGAGAGGTGCAGATGGAGGGGCGTGAAAAGAACCACAAAAAAAGAAAGTGGAGAGACGAGAGAGCAGGGAGCGCAGAAAGGAAATACGTCAAAAGGAAGGGACTGAGAAAAGAGAACAAATACTGGAGGAAAGGATGAGGGAAGAGAGATGCAGGTGGGAGAGAGGGCAGGCAGGCAGGCAGGCAGACAGGATGAAGACGGGGAGGGCTGAGGAGGAGGAGGAGGGATGCGGAGAGAGGGAGGGAGAGATGGAGGAGTGGGCTGTAGACACAGGAACATGCCTGTAGCATACTGATGCAGCTGGAGCACATGCAGTCAGCACGGCCTCCACCACGCAACCAAGCATGTGCTGCAGAGGACTGGAGCTGCTCTGGAACGCGGTGTGTGTGTGTGTGTGTGTTCATGTGCTTGGTTGTATATGTGTTTGAGGTACAGCACGCGTGTGCGCTGCAGTAGCCTATAGCTTGTTCATTATGCTGTGTGTGTCTCGGCCAGTAAAGCCACTGTTATCACAACACAGACAGCAGCTTCTGAACCAGCGGCTGAAGCCCAGTATAATCCCTCCGGAGCCTTCTATAGGCTGCACATCCCTCAAGGGCGGCAACAAACACACACACACACACGCACGCGCACACACCCCTAAACATGCGCGAGGAAAGACGCAGACACACTCCAAACCACACATACAAAGTGAAGCCCACAAACACACACCCACACACACACACACATTGAGGCCCTGAGGTAGCCTATCAGAAGAGACGACAGCATACTCATATTCGCAGCGGAGCCTCATCGAGTCTGTGTATCGTTGCCGTGGTACGCGTCTAGCCGCGGGCCTGTATCAACCGGCGTATTGAACCGCTCGTGTTTACTGTTTCCCGCTGTCTTGACAACGCGTCGTCTGTTCGACTCTGTTGAACACTGATGGAAGGAGGGCGGAGCGACGGGAACACACACACTGGCACTCTAACTGTCTGTTTTGTTTTATTTCCGTTTAGACAGCGAACATCCGAGAGTGACGCGCGGGAAAGTGAACGCGCTCGCACGCGAACGCGCTCACACGAACACGCACACAGCCAATCGGCTGTGGTCATTAGTGCAGATGAGAGCGGTCGGTGCGAGAGGAGCGATGTGTCATGTCCGGGTCCTAGGGAGAGAGCCAAGTTCTCCTGGTAAAAAGCCCCTGATGTTCTCATGCTGTAACGAGCGTGAATCGGGTGTGGCCCGTTCCCCCGGTTTCCCCCCAACAAGCTGATTAGTGACTGACGACACTGCCGCTCTTCCTGGGATCTAGTTGTAATAATTGTGTGTAATTAGCTGAGAAGAGCGGGCAGAAGACTCGGCGAGAGGGGGGAGAGTTTCCTTGCTGCAGTCTCCGCCGGTGTTCTCAGAGGCGTGAAGGTACCTGGAGAAGCTGTTCGGGTCTTAGAGGGGATCTTCTGGAGGACCGAGGCGTTCTGGATGGTCCTCAAGCCCTGAGATGGGTTCAGCACCTCCCTCCTTGATCCCCTGGATCCATAGAAAAAGTCTGGGAAAGACCTCAGTACACCTTCGACAAAACTTACACACACAAGGTTCCCTAGCAGGGTTCCCTAGCAGGGTTCTAAAGGCCCGTATCACACAGACACAACCCAGAGACACCAGCAGGGGGAGAACAGCCCAGGGAGAGCTTGTCCACAGTCATTTCCCTTCTCCTTCATCTCTGCAGTGGTCTGGAGAGATCCGCGCTGCACATTCTATTAATGTAAAGTGGGGCTTGAAGGCCCCTAATTTATTGGCTCTGCACACTCTCCTCCCCTCATCTCACTCACTCTGGCTCTGAGCCACAAAATACTCTCCTCTGATAGCACCCACATGCAGGTCTCTCTCTCCACCTCCCTACCTCTCCCCCTCCCCCTCCCCCTCCCCCTCCCCCCCTCTCCCTCCCTCTCTCTCTCTCTCTCTCTCTCTCTCTCTCTCTCTCTCTCTCTCTCTCTCTCTCTCTCTCTCTCTCTCTCTCTCTCTCTCTCTCTCTCTCTCCCTCTCCCTCCATCTCCCTCTTCCTCTTCCTTTTCCTCCCCCTCCCTCCCCCTCCCTCCCCCTCCCTCCCCTCCCCCTCTCCCTCTCCCTCCCCCTCTCCCCTCTGTCTCCCTCTCCCTCCCCCTCTCTCTCTCTCTCTCTCTCTCTCTCTCTCTCTCTCTCTCCCTCTCCCTCTCTTTCTCCCCCTCCCCCCTCCCCCTCTCCCTCTCCCTCTGTCTCCCTCTCCCTCTCCCTCTCCCTCTCCCTCTCCCTCTCTCTCTCTCTCTCTCTCTCTCTCTCTCTCTCTCTCTCTCTCTCTCTCTCTCTCTCTCTCTCTCTCTCTCTCTCTCTCCCTCTCCCTCTCCCTCTCCCTCTCCCTCTCCCTCTCCCTCTCCCTCTCCCCTCTCCCCCTCCCCCCTCCCCCTCCCCCTCCCCCTCCCCTCCCCCTCCCCCTCCCCCTCTCCCTCTCCCTCCGTCTCCCTGTCTCCCACACACACACCAGAATACCTTTGGCATTCACATTCATACGTACATTTGTGGTGTAGCTACAGTATTACACTGTACACACCCACCAAAGCAGGAACAACTCACACACACACACACACCTCCCCCTGTGTTCCCAGTCTCCAGATGGGTGAATTGCCAGACGGTTTAATTACTAACAAAGCACCCAAACAGGCCCACACAGAGATAACCTAATGGTCCCCATGTGAAGCCCACTAGAGAGAGATAAAAGAAGAGAAGAGAGGAAAATGAGAGAGAGAGAGAAGAGAGAGAGCGAGACAGAGAGAGAGACACAGAGAGAGAGAAGAGGGGGGACTTTTGGCAGACACAGGCAGCACCCCCCCCCTCACCCTCTCTGGAGGCTAATTGGGTGGATGTGTGCCAGCGTGGTGAGGATGCCCTCCTGACCAACAGCACGCCATCGGCCTGCCTGCCCTCCCTCCCTGCCCTCGTCAGGGGAGAGGGCACAGTGAAGGGGGGAGAGAGAGAGAGAGAGGGACAGGGAGGGGGGGGGCAGCAAGAGAGAGAGAAAGGAGGGGGAGAGAGCCAGCAAGAGAGAAAGAGACAGGGAGGAGCGAGAGAGAGAGAGAACAGGAGGAAGAAAGAGAGAGAGGAAAAGAGATTAAAAGAGATTGAGACAGAAAAAGAGAAAGGAAAAGAGAGAAAACGGGAGAGTGAGAGGGTGGAGAGGAGGGGGGAAGAGAGAGAGAGGGGGAGGGAGAGAGGAGGAGGAGAGAGAAAGGGTTAGAAAGAGGAGGAGCAGAGTGAAAGCTTTCCAGCTTCAGTTCTGACGGCTCAGAGGAAACCAGATGTTCTCCTCCTGTCTCTTCTTAGTTAACTAAGTCTTAGAGTTAAAAGGGGAATCGAATCTAATGCAGAATTAGCTAAACTGCTATCAAGTAAGCAATCTCTGAAAAATTGATGGTGTGATTAAACTGCGCATGGTGGTCGAGCGAAAGAGCCGGAGTCCAGTGTGCTCATTTTTACTTATTCATGCTGTGAGCAAGTCTTCGCTCACTCACTGAATTATTTAGAGTTTGTGTGTGTATGTATGTGTGTGTTGGGTGTGTGTGAGTGTGTACAAATGTGTGCAGGGTGACTGTGTGTCTGTTTGTGTGTGTTTGTGTGAGAGGACATAAATTATTTAGGTTGTGTGTACATAGACTCTGTAGGGTACCCCTTTAGTGGGGTCACTGACCACACTCTGAAAATAATATTATTATACTACCTAGTCATGCAACTGACTGAGTGTTTGGGTATGTGTGTGCGTGTAGCCTTAAAAGGTGTAAGGGCTTTGTGTATTTTTTCCACAAAAGGTCTTTGGGAGTATAGATATGAATACTATATAGGGTTAGGAGAGGATAGGTTTGGATAGGAGAGAAGCTATCCAGTGGAGTCTACAGCTATGCTGTTCTAGTGTTGTGTATCCTGACGCCGTGTCCGTGTGAGTGTGTTGTCAGACTGTAGTGTACCCTGAGAGGGAGTTGGATATGAGAACCATGTAACGTGTGAAATGGCTATGCTAATCGCTATGCTAATCGCGTTGCTCAACGCACACCAGCGCCCTGTGCGGTATTTCACAGGCAACAGCCCGCTGTGAATAATGACAACTTCTGTGGTATATGAGGAAAGACCCCAGAGAGGGAGAGAGAGAGAGACAGAGAGAGAGAGAGAGAGAGAGGGAGAGAGAGAGGGAGACATGACAGCTCTTTAGACCATAATTACTCACACCTGTACAGGACTCTGAGCACACTGATGTTAACCCGACATGCAAAAGAGGGAACTTGCATGTGTGTGTGTGTGTGTGAGAGAGAAAGAGACAGAGAGACAGAGAGACAGAGAGAGCGAAAGTGAGAGAGAGTGAGCGAGCGAGACAGAGAGAGTGAGAAAGAGCAGAGGTAGATTGGATGGTGGCAGGGAGGAGGGGGTGAGGTGGGAAGGGTTAGTTGGCAGCTGGAGAGCGACTAGGGAGAGACGACAGAGGAAATGCAAAATGGCCGCCCTATGACCCCTTCTTCCGGGACTCAAGATTCCTGAAACCCCCTTTTCCCTATCGCCCCCCACCCCCACTACATAATCTCCGTCTCCATCTCCATGGTGATCAGAATAAGACCAGCATGTACCCCTCCCCCTGTTTGACTAACGACCAGTGCAAACCAAAACCGCAGGAGATATGAACCCCCATCACCCCATCCCCCCATCCCTCCACCACAGACCCCTCCATCCCCTCCACCCCCTAATGTCTAGCAGCCTATCATCACCTGAAAAGTCCTGATTTTTATCAGCTAGCTAGCTTGTCCTCATCCTCCTCAACCCCTTCCTTTCCCCCTTGGGATACAGGACGTGCAGGGGGATCCTCTAGCTCCTGACGCCAAAAGAGGAACCTCCTCTCTGATGGTTGATGATGATAAATGTCACGTAGCTTAGCATTAACATGCTAGCTGTGCTGAGAAAGGCTGATTGAATTAGCACAGCTGCTAACGTAGCAAAGGCCCTTAGCCCAGCGCTTAGCCTAGCACTTAGCCCAGCACTTAGCCTAGCATTTAGCCCAGCACAGAGGTAAAGGGCACTGTCATGGTTTGGTTAATGACGATAAGGATAACAAAGCCTTGGTTAATTAGAGGCTTAGATGAGTGGACATCGACCTACACACATATACCCACCCACCCACACACTCTCACGCATAAACACACACACAGCCACATGCACACACATTGACAGATTCTTATTCTCACACTAATTAGGATTATCCATGTATGTATAATTACACGGGCAGGTTACATCTGGAGAAGTAGCTTAAAACTTTGATAAAAATACCTGGGCCAGTTATGTACTGTTTACTGAGATGCACTTGATTTTTCAAATATTACCCAAATCTGCTTTCACAGAGAAAGGAAGACCAGGACAAGGAGAGAGAGAGAGAGAGAGAGAAAGAGAGAGAGAGAGGAAAAGAGAGAGGGGCAAAGAGAGAGAAGAGAGGAGGGGTAGAGAGGTAGAGAGAGAGATAGGTAGAGGGAGAGAGAAAGAGGTGGAGGGAGAGGGAAAGTGATAGAGAGGTAGAGAGAGAGAGGTAAAGAGAGAGAGGTAGACATAGAGAGAGAAGAAATAGGTAGAAGGAGAGAGAGATAGGTAGGTAGGTAGAGGGAGTGAGAGAGATACAGGAGAACCGACCGTGTGGGCAGGTGTGACTCAGGCTTAGGGTGTGTTGGTATCAACACCTGTCTGCCCCCATTATGTCCATTAGCTGACCCCTCCACACAACACATGTAACACACACACACACACACCCACACACACACACACACGTCTGCCATCTGCAACAGCACCCTGAATTGCTTTAAGAGAGGTCCTACGACCACCGAGACTCTGTTAGTGCAGGTGGGGATGCTGAACAGCACACACACACACCCACACACACACACACTACACTACACAACACCTGTAATATACACACACATAGACAACATTCTACTCCTTCTCACACCCTCTCTCTCTATCCCTCCCTCCCTCCGTCTCTCTCTCTCTCTCTTTCTCTCTCTATCCTTTCCCCTGCTCCCAGCCTCCTACACTAGGGGAATATTAAACACTGCTCTAATCTCCCTCCGGGATGGAGATGTAAACCTTCCCCCCTCTAAACCAGTCATGGCCTAAGGTTGAACCATGCTGAAGGCTGGGGGCTGAGGTTGGGGCTGAGGCTGGGGGCTGGGGGCTGAGGCTGGGGGCTGGGTTCATGTCGCCCTCTCTCCTCTGGTCGATTGACCCACTCTCCCTCTCTCCTTCCTAATTTCTCCCTCTTGCATAATCATTTTACTTTTCAATCACTCGTTTTATCTGTTTCACAGGACAAGACT
Organism: Hypomesus nipponensis; assembly: GCF_054491055.1. NCBI lineage: Eukaryota > Metazoa > Chordata > Actinopteri > Osmeriformes > Osmeridae > Hypomesus > Hypomesus nipponensis. Next base: position 2,757,681 of record NC_140376.1, on the reverse strand, counting down.
CTCACGGGTACAGTCATTCACACAAATTTTTTCCACCCCCCCATTCCTCCCTTCCTCCTTCCCCCTTTCCTGCTCTACCTCCATCACTATCACTATCACTATCACTATCACTATCACTATCACTATCACTATCACTGTCCCTCCCTCCCTCCCTCCCTCCCTCCCTCCCTCCCTCCCTCCCTCCCTCCCTCCCTCCCTCCCTCCCTCCCTCCCTCCCTCCCTCCCTCCCTCCCTCCCTCCCTCCCTCCCTCCCTCCCTCCCTCCCTCCCTCCCTCCCAGCCCTATTCACATGTGTGTGTGTGTGTCTGTGTGTTTGTGTGCGTCTGCGCCTGCCCATTGAATACTATTCGCTACCTTGATGAGGAAATTACCAAGTCTGATGTAGCCTCTGATGAAACAGGGTGTTGAACGTCGCCGGTAATTTCCTATTTAGCTCCAGTTCTACTAACCTACAGTAATTGATTAGGCGATCAAGTGTAATTGGTATTAGGCTGTAGCCATGGATTCATTTGTCATTTATGAATACTAATTGACCCCAGCACGGTCCTTTAACCCCCCCCATCACCCGCTCCACCCTCCCCACTCCACCCTACATCTCTGCTGCGGTTGCCAGATTCGTCTTGGTTGCCAGATCTGAGGGGCCGTTCGGTTTTCCTCCCAGACCCCTCCCACGTGCTGAGATGTTTTCACACTGATTTTCTTGCTGCTGCGTGCACCAGTGTACCTATGTGTTTGCCAACGTACGTGTGTTTGTGTGTGTTGGTATGTGTGTTGGCGTGTGTGTCTGTTTGTGTTGGCGGGTGTGTGTGATTAAGTATTCCCCTTCCAGCCTGCAGAGACAACCAAACAATTCCCTTTGACATCCATTTCTCTACATGACTGAATGTGTGTGGTCGTGTGTGTACATGTATGTGTGTGTGCATGTGTAACATCCATTTGTGAAGCCATTTGGAAGAGGGGAAAACCGCGGGTCATTGGGAATGAATGTGGGCTGAATCTAAATAATCTAAAGTAGCATCGTTTGCTCCAACCCGTGTTTGACATTTATGAGCCCTGCTGGAAAAGATGAGGGAAAACACGACTTCCTCCAGGCACTCATCCTCACACCGTCGTAACCAAGCACACACACAGTTCAAACAAATGTACTCCTCACACACATACTACACACACTCACACGATTCAAACACAAACTCCCCACACACACACACACACACAGAAGGCTGGCCACAGTAGGACTGATCATTCCAGCCATCATTGTGGTACTTCATCATATGTGGAGCCTGTTGCAGAGGAAAAGGGAAATCGATTGGGAATGATCGCCGGCAGTGATTGATTGGTATGGATCCCAATGGGTTCCTGGAACGAGAGCTATTGATTGGCGGTTGGGGTTTGCCTTAACCCCACCCCCTTAACCAACTGTACTTTGTAAACACACAAACACACACACACCTGATACACACAAACATGGACAGAAACATTGGAACAGAAGATGATTCAGTCACATTCACGACAACACCCTCTCTCTCTCCCAGACAAGCACTCACAGCACTAAGTCATGAGCCAGTTCTGGCTGTCATGGCAACCACTCTGCAAAGGTGTGATTGGTCAAAGGAACGAACGCCATCTGAAGACAGGTTTGCGGCGTGTGCATGTAAATTCTGAAAACTCAAACACACATACACATGCACGCTGGCTGTTTTATTCTGCCGAGCTTCTTCTTGACTAGTCTCGGGAGAGGAACAAACTCTGGAAATATGTCTCTCAACAACATGAATAAACATGTAGCTACAAGCTGACAAGTCAAGGGCAAACATTCATTAATTAATGCCAAAATATAGGAAGTGACAAGTTAGTTTAGATTATTTTCAAAACTCAAGGCATTTAATTAAAAATATGCAAATGTCTCCACAGTTCTGAAGTCATCAAATTCAACTTAATGGAGAAAATCATTTCAGACTACATTTCAATTACAGACCACTAACACATTTATCAGAGCTGAGAGAGAGGAATCACTGAGCTGTAATGATAGCTTGCACCAAGCTGCTTCACCACATTACAATAGTCCCAGCTCTTAGAGAGAGACAGACAGAAGAAAACACAAACATTATTAGTGATAAATAAAATCCCAGATCAGTGTGAACCTTCTGAGGGTAGTAAGAGTGGGAGTAAGTACAGATATGTGTGTGTGTGTGTGTGTCAGTACAGCATGTGAAGATGTACCAGTACACTATGTGTGTGATGGGACAATAGTGTGTGTGCAGCAGTACTGTGTGTGTGTGTGTGTGTGTGTTTCTACAATATTTAGTGTGCGTGTGTGAGCTAGTACAGTGCATGTAGGTGTGTGTGTGTGTGTGTGTGTGTGTGTGTAGTGTCTTCAGGATATGACAAAAGAGTGCAAGATCATATCTCTGGCTATTCCTGCCACTGCCCCCAGTGTCCAATTAAAAAGGAGAGAAAATCAAACAAGGCAAGGCTTCGCATGATTGATCACACTGACCCCACGCGTGTAACATGTATGTAATGTGTCAGTGTGTAAGCTCAGCTAATACATCAACCGACACGTATGTTGACCCTGGAATTCTGACAGATAATCTTCCGGAGAATCTTCCGGAGAATCTCGGCACCTAACACAGCCTGCAACACTGGAGTTGTTAATAGGTGGGCGAGGTTGGAGAGTACAGCAAAGGTTTTCAATGTACTTCTTCACAACAGAGGAGTGCAGTCATCGATTATAGTTTGAAGCTCTGGTCAGTGATAGGTGAGGTAGGGGTTGTGGTTCTTGGGTAGAAAAAGCTTTATAACCCATGAAGTGGGCTGGGTGGAGTATTGAAGTGAGCCATGACCGTGACTGTATAATCTACATGGAGAAAATAGAACCTCTTTTTCACCATTACCCTAATTAATTATTCATATGCAAGATTTGCATATTGAAATCACCCAAGCGGAGAAGAATTAGCGAGGGAAGAGGCGGAGGGAAGGGGAGGGAGCGACGTGAGGGGAAGAGAGAGAGGGAGCGGAGAGAAGAGAATAGAGGACGAGGAGGGAAAGTGAGATCAGCCCCGATGCGGTCTTCTTGTACAGTGTTGCATTGTGGGAGCCGCGGGGCTCTGCTGGCAACTCCGTAGCGGTTAGCGGTTAGCTTGTGACAGTGTCGAGCCCTTCACTTTAGCGGTTAGCTTGTGACAGTGCCGAGCCCTTTACTTTAGCGGTTAGCTTGTGACAGTGCCGAGCCCTTCACTTTAGCGGTTAGCTTGTGACAGTGCCGAGCCCTTCACTTTTGCCGTTAGCTTGCCGTGGGTGTCAGGCAGCTCTGTGCTGTCAGGGAATCTGTAGCTATTTTGGCCCCAGTTGACAGGCTCCAACCTCTACCCTATTAGTGAACACAGAAGACATCTCCCCCTCCACACTCTGTCTGTCTCTCTCTCCCTCCATTCCTCTCCCTCCCTCTCTCTCTCCCTCTCTCTCTGCCTGGCTGGAAGGGCAGATCTGAGGGTCTTGATTAAGACTACAGGGAGAAGGGGGACAGGGAGCAGAGACACAGAGACAGAGGAAAGGAGGAGAGAGGGAATAAAGACAAAAGTAGAGGAAGAGAGAGAGAGAGTTGGGTAGGCAGTGGGCGGTGAGTGCTGGAGATGTAGGTTGTGCTCACTGTGTGATATTGACAATGTGGCCCCCTACCCCCAACCTCCCCTCCCGTGGGTCTGCCTATGCAGGGGGGCATCTGTGGGGGGCTTGGCTGTAGGCTGAGGGGGAGTCTGGCTGTCAGAACTAAGCTGTAATTGAAGGAGGGCAATGTTTCTCCCTCTCTCTCTCTCTCTCTCTCTCTCTTTCTCTCTCTCTCTCTCGCTCTTCACTTTCCTTGCCTGCTTCTCCTGACAGCAGCATCAGAGGACCTTAACTGCTGCAGCAACCGCTGCACCTACAGAGCCTCATTCCAATGCAGGAGGGGGTGAGGGAGGGAGGGAGGGAGGGGAGGGAGGGAGGGAGGGAGGGAGGGAGGGAGGGAGGGAGAGGGGAAGGAGGGAGGGAGGGAGGGAGGGAGGGAGGGAGGGAGGGAGGGAGGGAGGGAGGGAGGGAGGGAGGGAGGGAGGGAGGGAGGGAAGGAAGGAAGGAAGGAGGGAGGGAGGGAGGGAGGGAGGGAGGGAGGGAGGGAGGGAGGGAGGGAGGGAGGGGATGAGGGGGATGAGGGGGATGAGGGGGATGAGGGGGATGAGGGGGTGGGGTGCAAAGGAGGGAAGGCAAGGTGAAGGAGGAGGAGGTGGAGGAGGTTGGGGGAACGCAAGCACCTCAAGCAGCCACAGACGAGAGCCAATTAGCTGCAGCTTTTCAGAGAGGAGCGGGCCCCCCTGAGTGGGTGATGTACCCTCCTGTAGGTAAAGGGGGATGATCACACAGGTGTGCCCTGCAGCTGTGTGTGAGGGACGTCTGAGGAACATGCACCAAGGCCGGCCAACGCCTCGTCCTGGAGAACGCGTGTGGTGTGGAACGTACATCTTCCTTTCTGTACAGAACTCCATTCACCTGGTGCCTGTCACTGCCACGCCTGTCTACGAATCAGTGCCTGTCTCTTGATGTGAGTGATTGACTCCTGTTATCTGTGTGCATGTGTGAGTAGGTGTGTAGGTGTGTGTACATGTGTGTGTGTAGGCATGTCTGCAGGTGTGCTCATGTGTGTGTTTGTGCGTGTGTATGTGTGTGAGAGTAGCTTCCTACTGCTCGTAACCAGGATTGAACCGAAAGTAAAGTAAGATGGAGTTTCGCAGGTGTCTTGTCAGTGCGGGCAAGCGTTATTAAAAGGCTTTTTGTTGGTGGTGTAGGGAGTCACTGTGGATCCATAGATGAGTGCTCTGAGATGAGAGGTGTATCTGTGCGGCTCCCAAGGGGGCCTCCGATCTGTGATCCTGGGTGAGCACGCATCTGCCATCGCTTCAAATCTCTGCCGTCAATAGAAGAGCCTTAAATGTATTTCACAGTTTGCCAATCGTTTGACGCTAAGTGACATTTTCCAACTCGCTCTTTCTTACACGCTCTCTTTCACTCGCCTCGCACTCTTTGGGTCTGTCCGTTTTTTTTCTTTCTAACTTACTTTCTCCCTCTCTCTCCTTGGGGACAGTGCCTGTGGCTCTTTGCTCTCGTGTCATCCTCTCTCTCTCTCTCTCTCTCTCTCTCTCTCTCTCTCTCTCTCTCTCTCTCTTTCTCTCTCTCTAAAAGCGAAGGGACTTGTGGTTAACCCTGCTGTGTTAGTGCCTGTTGACTCTGTTTGATCAGGGCACTTTGTCTGGACTGATGGAAAAACGGTGTTGTTCTATCTTCTCTCTGTCTCTCTCCTTACTTTTTCACTTTCTCTCTCTCTCATACACGAACACACACACTGACCCCTAACACACAGAGAGCAGTGCACATCTTCCGCATGGCAGATCCCTCAGGACCCCGAGGACCCCTCAGGTTCCACGGGTGTCTGCAGATAGTGCCCGCCAGGAAACAACAAAACAACCGACGAGGACAGAGCCCACAGTCTGAGGAGGAGCCGGAGGTCAGAGGTCACACACACACCACACACACACACACTCACACACTCACAAACACTCACACACACACCACACCTCCAACTGATCAAACTGTGCAGACGCACAATACTCTGCTGTCCTATTCGTCTGTGTTCTGAAGGACCTTAAACAAACCAGACAGGAATTAATGACGGCTATTACTCTGCCTTGCACCAGCCTGGGTCTCCGTCCACATCCAGCTAGACGGCTAATTAACAGATAAGTACACCATTTCGCCACATTTCCTGACGTGATATTTCAGCTTTTCAGTGAAAGACTTCTGACTACGAGCATGTTAGATCTCAGGCCGCAACGTTCTTTAATCTTTCCCGACTACAGCTCTGGGCTATTTGGTGGGGGGAAAAAACATTTACGTTCGTTTAGTTTAGGGTCTTAAATGAGCCCGCCTCTCCTCACGGTTTGACCTGCCTAATGCGTCTCGACACCAGCTTGTCTCTAACAAGCCACTGAGCATGCTCAGACAACACCACGTTATCTTTCCTTCTGCTCCTCATCCAACTGGGGATTTCAAAGAGAGAGAGAGGGAGAGAGAGAGAGGGGGAGAGAAATAGAGAGAGAGATTGACAGAGAGAGAGAGGGGGAGAGAGAGAGAGAGAGAGAGAGAGAGGGGGAGAGAGAGAGGGTTGAAGGTAAAAGTATTTTAAATAGTCTCTGAACAGAGGTGATGTTAATTGGCTGAGATTCTCTTTTCTGTCTCTTTCCCTCCCTCCCTCCCTGCCTCCCCCCTCTCTCTCTCTCTCTCTCCCTCTCTCTCTCTCTCTCTCTCTCTCTCTCTCTGTCTCTCTCTCTCTCTCTCTCTTTCTCTCTCTCTCTCTCTCTCTCTCTCTCTCTCTCTCTCTCTCTCCCTCTCTTTCTCTCTCTCTCTTTCTCTCTCTCTCTCTCTCTCTCTCTTTCTCTCTCTCAGTCTCTCTCCTGCTCTGTCTCTGGTGTACTGAATGTGGGGTGTCTGGTGAGCCAATTTGCACAGACAACACCAAGCTATGTCTGCACAGTTCCAGCTGCAAGGCAGCAGGCTGTGAGGTTGAGAGGCTGAGAGGTTTAGAGGCTGGGAGGTTTAGAGGCTAGGAGGCTGAGGTTGAGAGGCTGGGAGACTGAGAGGTTCAGAGGCTGGGAGGCAGAGAAGCAAAGAGACACCAAACAGATCATACAAAGAGAGACTTCGACCTGAGGGAACACTCAACCTTACAGAACATTCCTGGAGATACCTGAGGAAGCCTGGCAGCGAAGACAACAACAGCGACAGCGCAGAGACGACAGCAGACACGGAGAGGCAAACAGCGGCGTGAGGGCGGCGTTCTCGGGAACGTCGGATTGAATAAAAGACGTCTGACACGGCGACGCGGGCTGACCTTTTACCAGACGAGGCGGGAAAACATAGAGATGGGATATGAGCCACTAAGAGCCAAGGGGACTGCAGGCTGACACACTGAAGACACACTGTGTGTGTGTGTGTGCGCGTGTGTGTGTGCTTGTAACAACACCCATGACAAACCACTCGAGTGTGTAATAATACAAAGCGTCCAGACATCCAGAACGGAGAACAGAGGCCAGGCAGAGCTGCATGTCTGGCCCAGCCTGGGGCTTCCATCTGGGGCCGTGTGGGCCAGGGAGCTCCCCTCAGCCCCGGCTCCAGCCCCAGGACCCAGGCCTGCCACCAGGCTGCAGCAGAAGGGGGAGCTGCCCCCTCTGGATGGAGTGGACGCCTCTGGCCCCTCTGGTCCCTCACCACCAGGGCTGGTAGAGGAAGCCAGATACTGGAGACAGAATGCCAAGGCCTCTCTCCAACTCTCTCTGTGACTTTCTCCATCCCTCGCTCCTTCTCTCTCTCTCCCTCGCTCCTTCTCTCTCTCTCTCTCTCTCTCTCTCTCTCTCTCTCTCTCTCTCTTTCTCTCTCTCTTTCTCTCTCTCTCTCTCTCTCTCTCTCTCTCTCTCTCTCTCTCTCTCTCTCTCTCTCTCTCTCTCTCTCTCTCTCCCTCTCCCTCTCTACCTATCTACCTCTTTCCCTCTCTCCCTCTCTACCTCTCTCCCTCTCTCCCTCTCTCTCTCTCTCTCTCTCTCTCTCCCTCTCTCCCTCTGGCAGAGTCGGCTGGGTTAGACATAACAGCTAGTGACAGAAGTTAAGTGATTCCCAAACCCGCCGCTCTCACCAATACCCAGCAGCAAAACACTGACAGACACAACACACGCACGCACACACACACATACTGAGTAAGGAAAGACAGGGATGCTATGGTTACTGTCTGAGATCTGGAGGGTGATGAACAGTCAGACCACGGCTGCTTCCTGTGTGTGTGGAAAACACCCCTGGATCGCTCACTCTATTGTACAGTACCACCAGCCTTGAGGAGGGAGGGAGGGGCTACAGGGAAAGACGGAGAGAAGGAGGGAAAGAGAAATGAGGATGTCGTGAAAGGTCTCCTCATCCCTGTTTGTTTTCTGAGCACCGCCCCCAGACAGGACACCACCCTCCAGACAGCACACCACCCTCAGACAGCACACCACCCTCAGACAGCACACCACCCTCAGACAGCACACCACCCTCCAGACAGCACACCACCCTCCAGACAGCACACCACCCTCAGACAGCACCACCCTCAGACAGCACACCACCCTCAGACAGCACACCACCCTCAGACAGCACACCACCCTCCAGACAGCACCACCCTCAGACAGCACACCACCCTCCAGACAGCACCACCCTCCAGACAGCACACCACCCTCCAGACAGCACACCACCCCCTAGACAGCACACCACCCCCTAGACAGCACACCACCTTCCAGACAGCACACCACCCTCCAGACAGCACACCACCCTCCAGACAGCACAGGACTGCATCAAAGGAGTGTTTGTTGCTGACTGGAGAGGATCTCACCTCTCTGCTCACACACACCTGACAGCAACATAGCTGATGCTGAGCTCACACACACACACACACACACACACACACACATACGCTGCTATTTATTTTATCTTTTTTTGCAAATAAAGCAGTTTAGAGGCAACAAACACATCAAAAGGCTGGGAGTTGAAAGGGGCGCTGGTGAACAGCGTATCTCCTGACCCAGAGGCTGTCTGGCTGTCTAGTGCGGCCCCAGCCTCCAGCCTCCAGCCCCCAGCCCCCAGCCTCCAGCCTCCAGCCCCCAGCCCCCAGCCCCCAGCCTCCAGCCTCCAGCCCCCAGCCCCCAGCCTCCAGCCTCCAGCCCCCAGCCCCCAGCCTCCAGCAACACTACCAGCTCCAGAAACGTTACCGGCCCTATCCTCAGCCCCAGCCATGTCCCGTTCCGTGGCTAATTTATACACGTGCAGCCATTTAAATCATTAATCAGCCTCTCACACAGTCAGGCCAAGCGTTAAAAAGGTTATTTCTCTAATAGATATGGAGGCTGAAGTGAATTAGTCAGTGAGCTGAGCTCTGCAGCACTGCTAAGAGCATCTCTGCTCCTTCTGGTAAAACCAGTGACCTTCCTGTTCCTCTGACTGTCTGCACTTAAGAGGACAAATAGCCCCTGGTCTCTCTCTCTTCCTCCCTCTCTTTATTTACGGTTTATCTCTCTGAATGTTCCGTGTCTCTCTTTATCTCTCCCTATCAGTGGATCCATCCCTCCCTGTATCTCTCTCTCTCTGTCTCTCTGTGTCTCTCTCTCTTTCTCTCTCTCTCTCTCTCTGCCTCTACATCTATCTATCTCTGTTCCACACTTCTACCACTCCTACTCTAATGTAACGCTGTGTTCATCAGAAGCAGGAGTTCATTCTGTACTGTTCTCATTACAGCCACCCAGTGCGAATGAGATTTCTTGCATCTTCAGCCAACAGCAGGGAGAGAGAAATAAAGAGAGAGAAACAAACTGATTACAAAGTGTGGCAGAGGGGGGGGGGGAGGGAGTCAGGGAGAGAACTCACTATCCATTACTTTTTCATTTTCATTAACCTTCATTCAACCACATTTGTAGTCATAACAATGTTGTAATAATGTATTAGGTAGAGGAGCAATGAGGAGGAGGCAAAGAGGAGAGAGATCACAGAGAGGGAGGGAAGGAAAGAAGGAAGGTGTGTTATGGCGGTGTGTGTGTGCGCGTGTGTGCGTGTGTGTGTGTGCCAGCTCTGGGACAGAGAGCTATCTGAGAGAGTACTGCAGCTCCACTTACTGTCACGGTGTTGTCACGGTGACATGTGCCTGACTGTAATGTCACTGTCCTGCTGTGATGCCACGGCCAGACAGACGGCTTGTTTTTGCCGTCGCACACATAACACACACACACACACACACAGACAAGTGTACCCACACCCCTGCACACACACACAGGTGTACCCACACCTCTGCACACACACACACACACGGGGGTGTGAATGGAGGTAATTGTGTGTCGGGTGTTTGGACAGAGCAGGAAAGGTCGATGAGCTTGTTAGGATTAGAAGGTGGATATTCACGGCATACTCAGGATCTGATTGGACATTGAGTCTGTGTATTCCTGATTTCAATGTTATTCACCGATATTATGGTATGTGTGTGTGTGTGGGTGGGTATGAGTGTATGTATGTGAGTAGGTTTGTGTGAGTGTGTGTTTTTCATGACCACTTCAGATGCTGAACAGGATTTATTTGGAAATGTCGGACAGCAATGAGGAGCATGAGGACCTTTAGTCTGGGGAGAGATGGAAGAGAGAGAGGGAGAGAGAGAGAGAGAGAGAGAGAGAGAGAGAGAGAGAGAGAGAGAGAGAGAGAGAGAGAGAGAGAGAGAGAGAGAGAGAGAGAGGGAGAGAGAGGAGAGAGAGAGAGAGAGAGAGAGAGAGAGAGAGAGAGAGGGGGAGGGAGGGAGAGAGAGAGGGAGAGAGAGAGGTGGGGGAGAGGGCGAGAGAGAGGGAGAGAGAGATGGGGGAGAGGGCGAGAGAGAGAGAGAGAGAGAGGGGGGGGGAGGGAGAGGAGGCGAGGGAGAGAGAGAAGGAGAGAGAGATGGGGGAGAGGGCGAGAGAGAGAGGGAGAGAGAGATGGGGCGAGGGAGAGAGAGAGGGAGATGGGGAGAGGGAGAGAGAGTAGAAGTGTATAGAATGGTGAAGAGATATAGAGATAGAGACAAAGACAGAGACAAAGAGAAAGAGAGGGGGAGAGAGGGATGTATCAGACTATTGGGTATGTGGTGTTCCATTCCCCTGGCCCTCTCATTCTCCTGGCAGAGGGAATAGTAACGCTCTCTCATTCTACTGATCGATCCCTCCGCTCCGGGAACACAGCCAGAACTCTCCATGCCTTTTTGTCTTTCTCTTTGTCTCTCTCCTCTCTTTCCCTATCTGTTTCCGTCTGTCTGTCTGTGCCTCTCTCTCTCTCTCTCTCTCTCTCTCTCTCTCTCTCTCTCTCTCTCCATATCTCTGTTTCTATCCATCCTTTCCTCTCTCCCTTCCTCTCCCTCGCCCTGTCTCATGCTCTCCCCCTCTCTCTCTCTCTCTCTCTCTCTCTCTCCCCTCTCCCCCCCCTCTCTCTCTCTCTCTCTCTCTCTCTCTCTCTCTCCCTCTCCCCCCTCTCTCTCTCTCTCCCTCTCCCCCCCTCTCCCTCTCTCTCTCTCTCTCCCTCTCTCTCTCTCTCTCTCTCTCTCTCTCTCATTTCTTCATTCGCTGTAACCTTGTGGCTGTCTCATGCAGTGGACTCATTCTATCAGTGGCGTAATTATGATTGTGGTTGTGTGTGTAAGTCTGTCGGAGTCAGGATCTGGTACTGAGTGTGTGTGTGTGTGTGCGCGCGTGTGTGCGCGCGTGTGTGTGTGTGAAAGAGCCCCAGTGTCCCAGTGGCCACAGCAGAAACAGAGTTGTCACTATGTTCCCTGTGATAGGGAGGTGTTGACAGGTAGGACTCCCATTGGAACTCTCACAACAAACTAAGTTGCACAAACACACACACACACATACACACTCACACACACACACACACACACACACACAGACAGACAGACATCGGTGACTGACTGGTAGTACAATGTGGAATTCTCACCACATCAATAATTCAACTTCTCTGACAACACCTGGAAGAATCAAAACTGTCTCCCTCTATCTACCCCTCTCTTCCTCTCTCTCTCTCCTTCTCTCCTCCTCTCTCTCCTCCTCTTTTCTTCCGTCTCTCTCCATCTATTCCTCCCCTCTCTGTTTAGCAGCAGCAGCAGGCAGCAGAGAGACTCCCAGAGTTGATGCAGTCGACATATTCAAAGTGGGTCTGAAGAGATGCTGTTGGATTTAAGATACGAAACTCTTACAATGTACGTGTGTGTGTGTGTGTGTGTGTGTGTCTGTGTGTGTGTCTGTCTGTGTGTGTGTGTGTGTGTGTGTCTGTGTGTGTGTGTCTGTGTGTGTTTGAGAGCGTGTGTGTTCCGTACCCTGTGTTTTTAGCTAAGGGATAAGCTGCATGTTGAGTTCAGAGTTGTCCCACATAACACTAACTGGTTTACTTTTCTCCAGGGTCCTCCTCCGTACTGTGACAGAACAGAGGAGCAGAAGTTAGACAACATGTCTGCCCCTTCACACATGCAGGGCTAACCTCCCTCTCCCTCTCCCTCTCCCTCTCCCTCTCCCTCTCCCTCTCCCTCTCCCTCTCCCTCTCCCTCTCCCTCTCCCTCTCCTTCTCCTTCTCCCTATCCCTCTCCCTCTCCCTGTATCTCTGTCTCTGTCTCTGTCTCTGTCTTTCCTTCTTTCTCTCTCTCTCTATTCATCTCCAGGAGTGCATTCCACAGTCTATTCTAAATGACAGTGACTTACAGTGGCAACCATGCGACCCTGCCACAAATGCTCCTGGTAATGATCCGTGGCTACCACCAGTCTCACTCTCTCTTCATATCTCTCTCTCTCTCTCTCTCCCTCTCCCTCTCTCTCTCTCTCTCTCTCTCTCCCTTTCCCTCTCCCTCTCCCTCTCCCTCTCCCTCTCTCCCTCTCTCTCTCTCTCTCTCTCTCTCGCTCTCTTTCCCACACGTATATACCCATACATACACATACATACGCACATACACCAGGTCATATAATGATAATAATAATAGTATAATCATATAATAGATTTGAAATTTCAAGTGCTTATAAAGACTAATTACAGTACAACTTAACTAAAAGGAAAACATGTTATGTTTGACACATTATACATTGTTCTCGTTGTGGCTGTCTCTGAGGGCATGACAGGCTGATACACACTTTGCTGCTAAAATACAGTCTGTCAGTTTGGTATTTCTCCCAATAAATAAACCAGTCTCTCTCTATTTGTAACATTCAAATTCAATTCAAATTCCTTGTATATGTTGGTAATTTTGGGGAAGTATTTGGTTTGAATTTCTTTGTAATTTCTCTCTCTCTCTGTCTTCATCTCTCTCTCTTTCCATCTCTCTATTTCTGTCTCGTGCTCTCCCTCCATCTCTCTCTTAGAAACACTGACATTTTACACATCAGTCCATCAGTACGCACACTGACAATGACTCTGCTGCCATGTGATAAGATATGACTTTGCTGTATTGCATCGCTTGCATTTGCAGCAGAGAGCAACACATCAGTCACACACGCCATTAAGGTGCCAGCACAGAGAACATCTACCAGCTGTCTGTCCACACACTGGTCGGTAGGAACACATACACAAACAGCATCCTGGATTGGATTCACACACACACACACACACACAGAAGAAACACACAAACACACTCTCTGGGAGACTTCCCCTCGTCTTTGAAGGCGAGCGTCACGCGTGATGCTGCAATCTCCTTTGGAGAGGGGGGAGCCGGAAAAGAGGATTGGAGCTCAGAGACAAGAGAAGAGAATCCCCTCCCTCCCTCCTTCCCTCCCTCCTTCCCTCCCCCCTCCCTTCATCCAGTCTCCTCTCCCACTGTCAACAACACAGGCCTACATTAGATCCAACTCAGTGAGAATTATTTCTGATATGCGTTTGTACCACACACACACACACACACACACATACACAAGGTGGCCTGAATGTTAGTCTACCCAGCACTAAAGCTGAACACTATCCACTTCATCTCCTTAGGGTTAGGGTACTCTCTCTCTCTCTCAACACTGTTTTCACTGTCTCACTCTCTGTGTCTCTCCATCTGCCTCTCTCCTCTCTTCCATAAACCTTCCATTAGCAAGTCTAATATTGGGGAACACTTGCCTGATTCTCCCTTTTGACTCTCCAGGCAGTTTGACAATGTTTTCCTCAAGCACAGCTCTCGACTCACCCTCCACCAGCCAGGAAGAGGGGGGGGGGGGGGGGGGGCCGCCGGGCCAGGGCGGGGGATTATGGGGTAATATGAAGGGCTAAGGGAAGAAAGAGTCGAGCAAAAGAGGAGAAAAGTGAGGAGGAGAGGAGCCAGAGAGCAGAGAGGCCGGAGGGAGGAGAGCAGGAGAGAGAAGGGAGGATTAGGGGAAACAAACGACAGAAAACATGGAAGAGAGAGAGAAGAGGTGGGGGTTGGCTAGCAGGGATGGGGGGATGGGGGCGGAGGGGAGACCAGAATGGGGGCTGAGGGAGGGGGGAGGGGGTGAATAGGGGGCCCTGCCAACACGCCTGTTTAGCAAACATCATTTGCATAGAACTGATGCGGATGGAGTTCTGTGTCAGAGTCATTTGCATTCATTTGCATAAAATTAATCCCCTTCCCCATCTCTCGGTAGCGATTGTTTCCGATGCAGGAAAATAAGTAAACAAATGAACTGACGCTCCCAAACAAAGGTAAACATATTGACACAGAACAGATGTATATGAGCAGACAACATAGCAGCAGGGATTTAGACGGACCAGTGTGTGTGTGTGAGGGTGGTGTGTGTGTGTGTACATGCGTATAGGTGACTGATTGTGTGTACCGTGGGAGCAATCACAGTCATACGAGGTCACCCATGTTTTTGTTTCTGTAACGAGGCCACCAAGCAGACAGATCTCTAACAAGTCCCCTGTTTCCTGCCCACAGAGCAGCAACCAGTAGACCTTTCAATTAGCTCAAGATTTACACTGTGTGCAATCTCTGCTCTTAACTGTGGCTGTACAATGATATGGATAGAGAGCGAAACCACGTGCCAAATATTCACACTCACTCACACACACACACACACACACCCACTCACTCACACACACACACTCACACATCCAAGGACACACTCTGCCCTTGTAAAGTCATTTCTTGAGCTTCCATGAAATGAGCAGGGGGAGAAAAACTCGAGAGTGCATGAAAGATTCTACGACTGATCATTTTATCTCACGATCAATTAGAACTACAGAGCATGAAATAACACAGATCCTGGTCCCAGGCAGGATAGCCATTGATCAAATGTGTGTGTGTGTGTGTGTGTGCGTGTGTGTGCGTGTGGCCATTGATCAGAGAGGAGAGGATCTGATTGATCGAAGTGGGTTCTAATTGGAATCTAAATAAGACCAGCAGCATTGATTGCCTCCCCCCTCCTCCCCTTCCTCCCCATCCTTCCTGGTCCCCCATCACTGGAGCTTCTAAAGCCTAGCCACAGCCCAGCCACCCTGGACCAGCCTAGCCTAGCCACCCTGGACCCACCTAGCCTAGCCACCCTGGACCAACCGAGCCTAGCCTAGCCCAGCCACCCTGGACCAGCCTAGCCTAGCCTAGCCACCCTGGACCCACCTAGCCTAGCCACCCTGGACCAACCTAGCCTAGACTAGCCACTCTGGACTAACCTAGCCTAGCCCAGCCACCCTGGACCAGCCTAGCCTAGCCTAGCCACCCTGGACCCACCTAGCCTAGCCACCCTGGACCAACCTAGCCTAGCCTAGCCACCCTGGACCAACCTAGCCTAGCCTAGCCTAGCCTAGCCAAACTGGACCAGCCGAGCCACCCTGGACCGGCCTAGCCTAGCCCAGCCACCCTGGACCAGCCTAGCCTAACCTAGCCACCCTGGACCGGCCTAGCCTAGCCAAGCCACCCTATACCAGCCTAGCCTTGCAGCCACTCTGGATCATCCTAGCAAAAATAAACACTTGTTGGCTGCTCAGTACCAGCGACACTACCCAACACACAAACACACACTCCATTCCCCTCCAAACAACCTCCGGTTGAGCTAGATTAAGAGTAAATTATGGGATGTGTGGGTTTCCCGGTGAGAACAGCTCCATGGAAACAGAATGCAGCAAGCAGGAAATGGCCTTCCAACTGTGTGTGTGTGTTTGTGTGTGTGTGTGTATAATGGCTCTCACACTGGGCCATGACACTGAGACACTGAAGACATTTGCCCTCATGAATAAACTCATAAACATACACAGGGAGAGGGAAACACACACACACACACACTTTCTCTTACACACACATCATGTGCACACATTCTTTCAATACCACACATACACACACACACACACACACACACACATACACACACACACACACGCACACACACACACAACTTAGACATGAGGCTCACACATGTCCTTCAAACCACAGATTTATGAAGCACAAATAGGTACGACTAAGCACACACACACACACACACTCACATACAAACTAACATACGTGTCCTTCAGAACACATCAGTAATGCAAACCGAAAACATAAAACACTCGAGTGTCCTTGAGAATGAATCTCAAACAGGAAAGATGCACACTCAGCAAAACAAACACAGAACCGACCAATCACAGCTCTCCATCCCCACCGACCAATCACACCTCCATCCCTCACAGCCACTGTAATTAGGCGTTTAGTTAACAGACCTCATCTTCTCTAATCTCTTATACAATAAAACTTACTCTTTGTCATCGTGAGATTGCTCCAATTTTTTCACTGTTTTCCCTCAACTTGTGATTTGCTTTGTAACTCAAATAAATAACCGACTGTTCAACACACGCGTCGCTTTTCTCTTCTTCTCCAAACGTAAATGTTCCGTTGTTAATGGGGGCAATAATGTGGGATTATTTTCTTTTAACAATGTGTGTGTGGGGGGTAGGGTGGGGGGGGTTGAGGGGGGGCACGTGTGTCACAGGGGGTTTACAGTACTAACCCCCCCTCCACCCTAATTACTCACTCCCATGCCTCATCTGCATATGCAAATCCCTACGGCAACAGAGACGAGAGGGTGATGGAACGGAGAGAGTTGTAAAGAGAGAGAGAGAGAGAGAGAGAGAGAGAGAGAGAGAGAGAGAGAGAGAGAGAGAGAGAGAGAGAGAAAGAGACAGAGAGAGAGAGAGAAAGAGAGAGAGAGAGAGAGAGAAGGCTGGTGGAGTTCCCATGTGATATACGGCCTGTGTGTGTGTGTGTGTCGTCGGGGTCGGATTAACGCACAGCTGTCGACGTTCGCTCAGGACGGCTTGACAGACACGTCCAACCTTCCTGACGTCTGATCAATCATCCACACACAGCAGGCTCCTGTGTGCATGGTGCGTCCAAAATATGGGTTAATGTGTCTGAGAGTGTGTGTGTGTGTGTGTGTGTGTTGGTGTGTGTGCGCACATGTGAGTTTCACAGCAAATGTTAAGTGTCTGTGAGCGGAACTGTGTTGGTGTGTATGTTTGTGAGCATGCACGTGTGTGTGTGTGTCGGTGTTTGCGTATGTGTCTGCGTTCGTGCACGTGTCCACGTTTGCCGGCGCGTGTGCGCAAGTGTGTGTGTTGAAGTGTGTGTGTGTGTTGAAGTGTGTGTGTGTGTGTTGAAGTGTGTGTGTGTGTTGAAGTGTGTGTTGAAGCCTGACTTTCCGTTCTCCAGTCCCACTAGGAGAGCAGATCCAACCTTAATGAGGCTGTTAATTAGTGTGCTTTAGAATCCACATCTAATGAGTCCTTCTCTTATGGTGGAGTGTTACACACACGCACGCACACGCACGCAGTGTAGATCAAAATGAAAGTTGCAAGTCAGACTTCCGTCTGTGTGGAGCAAACCAGCGAACCAGTCTGCCCCTCTCTCACTCTCCATCTCACTTTCTCTCTACCTCCCTCCCTCCCTCTCTCTCTCCCTCTCTCTCTCTCTCTCTCTCTTTCTCTTTCTCTCTCTCTCCCTTTCTCTCTCTCTCCCTCCCTCCCTCCCTCTCTTTCTCTCTCCCTCCCTCTCTCTCCCTCTCTCTCTCTTTCTCTCAAAAACAAACATCTAACATATATATTTATGTCGGGGCACATTTCCTTGAGATCATGGTTTGGTATCTTTAAGATACATAATCCAGGCAGTTAATATGAGCAAAAAGATGCCACATATCCAAGGACACCATATTACTCACGTTATGATATGTCTGTGTTGGATATCATGTCCCACAACGCATGAATTATGCATGATGCTAAATTGGAAATCATATACACTGTGTGTGTTTGTGTGCGTATGTGTGCGTGCTTGTGTTCTTGTGTTTTACTGTCTGCACAGGTCTGACAGTTTCAGTTCAAGATCAGACAGATGCACCTCCCTGAGAACTCCGCAGACTTTAATAAGAACCCACCCCCCCCCCCCCCCCACACACACACACACACACACAGAATAGGTTCCCCACCCGAGGAACCAGCCCGTAGACAGGTGTGGACAGGGCAGCAGCCGGATGAGGTGTTTCATGTGTTCCAGAGTGGGCCTGCCCCCCCTGTCCAGGCTTGCCAGGCAGCCAGGAGGATCTGGGAGGGTAAAGCAGGTCACCTGGGCTGGGTGCTAACCCACCTCATACTGACAGGCTGCTCACGCCTGCTGAAAAACACCGACACTGCAGGACCAGCTCTGGACTTCAGGTACACAGAACAACACAAGGTCAGACTGGGCATTGCATTGATGAAGCTACGTTCCATGACGTGCTGGAGCATCTACAGTGATCTAGTTCTGCTATAGCCCTCCACAGTCGGTGAGAGAACGAGAGAGATAGAGAGTCAGAGAGAGAGAGTCATAGAGAGTCAGAGAGAGAGAGTCAGAGAGAGTCAGAGAGAGTCAGAGAGAGTCAGAGATACAGACATAGTCAGAGAGAGAGAGATAGAGAGAGAGTCAGAGAGAGAGAGAGTCATAGAGAGTCAGAGAGAGAGAGAGTCAGAGATACAGACAGAGAGAGTCAGAGATACAGACATAGTCAGAGAGAGAGAGAGAGTGAGAGTCAGAGAGAGAGAGAGTCATAGAGAGTCAGAGATACAGACAGAGAAAGTCAGAGATACCAACAGAGTCAGAGAGAGAAACATCAGTCAGTCGTAACACTAGATAACCTCGGCCTTCACAGATGTGTAAATGTCAGTGTGCATGCGTGTGCGTGCGCGTGCATACAGTACATGTTTGTGTCTACAGCAGCTCTCCCAGAGTGCTGGTGAGGTTGAGCGCAGAGGAGGAAAATCAGAGATGAACGCTCTCTGAGAAAATGGCTGGACGCCAGAGCGTAACTGCAGCATTGAGGGTCGTTCCCCTGAGCCCTGATACACACACACTCCGCTAACACACACACGCCACACGCGCTGCGCACATACTCTGCGCTCCCTTGGAACGGAGAGAGAGAGAGAGAGAGACAGAGAGAGAGAGACAAAGAGAGAGAGAGAGAGAGAGAGAGAGAGAGAGAGAGAGAGAGCGCCCTTTTGCCGTGGCGGCGTGCCAGGCTCACGCAGCACATGACGTGGGTGACCCCAGAGTCTGCTGAAAGAGGAAGCGTTTAACCCCGCGCTGGCTGCCCGCTGCTCCATCTACCCCCCCTCCCCCAACCCCCCACCCCCCCTTCACCACCACCCCAGACCCCTCCCCCCAGCCTTCACCCACAGCCCGGTTGTGGTCGCTTCAACCCCATCATTTTTGGGGGGGGGAGGGGGGGTTGTTTTACAAAATAATTTACAATTTAAATTGGCCAGCATGTCTTAGTATAAGGAGATATAAAAGTTATGCTCTATATTGAAACCTTTCTATCAAAATAGAGATGGGCACGTGTCGGTGTGTGAGCATGTGAATGTTTGTGTGTATGCACATGTGTCTGTGTGTGTGTCTGAGTGTGTCTGTGTGTGTGTGTGTGTGTGTGTGTGAGCTTGTCTGTATGTGTGAGTGCACCTGTGTGTGTGTGCACCTGTGTGTGTGTGTGCTCCTTGCACTGTGATAGATTACTTCACCTTTTCTCTGAGCCTCATCTGAGGGCTCAGACTGATGTCTTCCTGTTCTGGTGTTCTATCAGAGCGAACATCAATCTACTGGACTGACGTCCAATCCCTGAGCTCAGCAGACAGGGAAACACAGACACACGCACGCACACACGTACACACAGAGAGGTAAGGTATGTCTAGGTTCTCTGTTTGTGATTGCAAAGAACACTGTGTATCCAGGAGAGATTAAAGGATGTGGTCAAACTGAGAGGTACGCTGCTCACGTCCTGAGGCAGAGGACAGACGGGGGGGGGGGGGGGGGGGGGGGAGTAGGGAGAGAGAGGGGGAGGGGTGAGTAGAGAGAGAGAGGGGGGAGGGATGAGTAGAGATAGAAAGGGGGGGTGAGTAGAGAGAGAGAGGGGGAGGGGTGAGTAAGGAGAGAGGTGGGGAGGGATGAGTAGGGAGAGAGAGGGAGGAGGGATGACTAAAGAGATAGAAAGGGGGGGGTGAGTAGAGAGAGAGAGAGGGGGAGGGATGAGTAGGGAGAGAGAGGGGTGAGGGATGAATAGGGAGAGATGGTGTTTGGTTTCTCCTTAGATACGTCAGTGAGATATGAATGAAGGAGAGCAGAGCAGCACTATCCAGTGTGAAAGTCTGTTTTGTCTTTCCCCTCTCTTTGTCTCTCATCAATCTCTCCTGTCTTTCTCTCTCTTCCACTCTTCCCCTCTCTGATTCTGGTGAGGGAAGTCATTGCAGTGTCCTCATTAACTGTGATGTCATTTTTTCCAGAAGTGCTTAACTTTCTCTCCAATATATGATGACATTTTCTTTTTAACAAGGTCATAAGCAGACATCCTTGGCCCTGTTTTATTGTGTGTGTATGCTGGTTGATAACCATAAGTAATTTATAACAGTGGTTAGAAAATGATAGAAAATTCAAACTGCCATTATTCGAATGACACATCAACAGCTGGATGAATATGACCAGAGTTTGGTTCCAGCACGGGTGAACACCAGTCACATAAAGGGAGGGAGGGGTGGAGGGAGGGAGGGAGAGAGGGATGAAAAGGAGTAGGAAAGGAGAGAGAGAGTAGAATGAAGAGAGAGAAGCGCAGGTCAAAAGATCCAGCAAGGCTCCAATATCTATTTTAATTAGCAGCTTACATCAACCAGGAGTACCAAGTTATCAGAGTGTTATGTTCTGGATCAGAGCAAAGAGAGAGAGGCCTACACACTCCAGCTAGGTATCCTCCACCAAGACCTGAAAACCCTCCTACCTCCAAAACCAACACTGAGGTCTCCTGAATGCTCTTCGTTCATACAATGAGTTGACCGTTAAAACCATGTTGGAAGAGACAAAATGATGTGCCTGCACACAGTGACACACACACACACACACGCACACAGATGATGAGCGTGAGGGCGCTGTTCATTTACAGGTACGCTACAGCTTCCTGCTGTGAAGAAATGCTTCCTGTGAAAGTGACACATGAGATGATTAGAGAGTGTGCTAAGGGCAGCTGTCACTGAAACCTACAGGGACTGTTACAACTGTATCACACACAGACACACCCACACAACCATGCACACACACACACGCACAGACACACACACGCACACACCGTTGGGACCATCTTTTCCAGCTCAATTACACCGTGACGACAACCCTAACATCACAGCTGGCTGGGAAGCTTCAGTAACAAGTTAACCAAGCAGACATCCATCTGTGGGCCCAGATGAGCCAGTCACTTCTCATCAACACCAGCACCTCTGTCTGCGAAGACAGCTCTGTCTGTGACAACAGACGACAGCTCTGTCTGTGACAACAGCAGGGGCAGGGTTAGCGGTCTGCAGTGACTCTGTGCTGCTCTGTGCTGCTCTGTGCTCCTCTGTGCTGCTCTGTGCTGCTCTGTGCTGCCCTGTGCTGCCCTGTGCTGCCCTGTGCTCCTCTGTGCTGCTCTGTGCTGCTCTGTGTTGCCCTGTGCTGCTCTGTGCTGCCCTGTGCTCCTCTGTGCTGCTCTGTGCTGTTCTGTGTTGCCCTGTGCTGCTCTGTGCTGCCCTGTGCTGCTCTGTGCTGCTCTGTGCTCCTCTGTGCTGCCCTGTGCTGCCCTGTGCTGCTCTGTGCTGCTCTGTGCTGCTCTGTGCTGCTCTGTGCTGCCCATGTGCTGCCCTGTACCAGTCCTCTGGATCTTTCCAGGAGCACGTATCCTTCCCCCTTTTCTCTGACCCCGTGTCCCATTCTAGAATGTTTTGTTCAAGGTTCCATCCACACTATATAGAGGGTGTGTGTGTGTGTGTGTGTGTGTGTGTGTGTGTGTGTGTGTGTGAGAGTGAGTAAGTGTGTGTATGTAGGTGTGTGTCTTCGCTCCATCCCTTTGCACCCTGAGGCGTGCCTTAGAACAAGTGGTTATTATAAAGATTTTCCCCATCGGCTTAACAGAAAACACACACACACTCATACAGCACACACATACACTCATACAATACACACACACACACACATACACTCATACAGTACACACACACACAGACACACACACACATACACTCATACAGTACACACACACAGTCACACAAGATAAGCTTACTTTGTACACAAGCTGTAACTGGGGTACTCATACAATCAATACCCAGCAGTCATTCTTAACAGCTAGGTCACAACAGATCGTGTGTGTGTGTGTATGTGTGTGTGTGTGCATGTGTGTGTATGTGTGTGTGTGTGTGTCTGTGTCCATCAAAAATGCTGCAGCCCTGAAGAAAAGGGGCTAATTCACATTGTCACTGTGTTAACAGCCTTCCTGCAATACGCGACACCGAAGACATAGTTGAAAGAGGTCATTATGAAAACACGCACACTCTCTCTCTCTCTCTCTCTCTTATTCTATCATGGTATTCATGAGTTGTTTTGATACATGTACACATTTATACTATTCATGAGACATCTGTGTGTGTGTGTCACCCATATGAATGAGCGGGCAACAGTGAGAGAGGTGGGCAGGTGAACCAGCCAGCCCCAGACAGCCAGTCCTGTCAGACCAGACTATCACATCCCCTCTCTCTCTCTCTCTCTCTCTCTCTCTCTCTCTCTCTCTCTCTCTCTCTCTCTCTCTCTCTCTCTCTCTCTCTCTCTCTCTCTCTCTCTCTCTCTCTCTCTCTCTCTCTCTCTCTCTCTCTCTCTCTCTCTCTCTCTCTCTCTCTCTCTCTCTCTCTCTCTCTCTCTCTCTCTGTGTGTGTGTCTCTCTCTCTCTATCTGTCTGTCTGTCTATCTCAGTTTTCTCTCTCTCTCTTTCTGTCGATCTCAGTTCTCTCTCTCGATCAGGGTTGGGGTTAAATATCTGTACTGTTCTCATTGGCTAAGAACTAGAAGGACTGAACATCCATTGGCTGAGCACACACACACACTCACCCCTTCCCCCCAACACACACACGCACACAAAAGAGAATCCATTTTCCACTTCAGTTCCATTTCAGTGACAAAACAAAGCTGCTGTACAGTTCCAGAAATGGGCCTTTCTGTTCCCAAGTGGCCCCAAAGAATCAACTCATCTGCTTTATAAACGATGTATTCCATCACAACAGATAGTTGAGTTCATAACACTCAAAATTCTATTAGATTCCATATGGCCATTCCTACTCTGAAGCCTGACAGACAGGGGGAGAGAGTGCCTGCTTAGACTAAAACGAACCCATTACACAAAACCAGCAGTGTCTCTCTGAAGAGAATGTAAAAGAGAGGAAGAGAGAGAGAGAGAGAGAGAGAGAGAGAGAGAGAGAGAGAGAGAGAGAGAGAGAGAGAGAGAGAGAGAGAGAGAGAGAGAGAGAGAGAGAGAGAGAGAGAGAGAGAGAGAGAAAATACAGGCTTATATGTTCCCTGGTGCTGAGGTCAACTCTATCTGTATTTCCATTTCTATCAAGAGAACATTGGTTTCAATGTGGGAAAAAAAAGCGTAATGTGTCAACATCCTCTTTAGTGTTGAATGTAGATGCTGTGAAGGAGTTTGAACCCCACCTCCAAGCCCTGGAGCCTGTAGTGTGTGCAGGCCACAGCCTGTCGTCTTCCTCATCAGACAGGAAATGATCTGACCTCTGCTCCCAGCTCAAACCCCAGCCGGCACAACCCCTGCTACCCTGACCCCCCCCCCCCCACACACACACACACACACACACACCTTTGATACCCAGAGACATCTCTGGCCCCAAGTCAGCACCAGGGAGACGCTCCCCAGTGCAGGGTAGGTCAAGGCTCCGCCCCCATGGCTCTCACCCCTGACCTTTGACCCGTGCTGTGATGGGCCTTGACCTATAAGATCGTCGTGTCACTAGCGAGGGAGGAGATAAGATCACTCAAGACTCAAGACCTCAAACCACACACACACCCCACCCCACACCACACACACACACACCACACCACACCATACCACACACACACACCCCACCACACACACACACACCACACACACCACACACACACACCCCACCCCACACCACACACACACACCCCACCCCACACCACACACACACACCCCACCCCACACCACACACACACACCCCACCCCACACCACACACACACACACACATTTACGGGGGGGATCAATCAAGCCAGAGGAGCTTCTGTCTCTCTGAGACTCCCCTGAGAGACGATACACACACACATACACACCAGGACCCTGCTTTCACACACACACACACACACACGCACACACTAACCGTTCATACATACATTGTAATTTACGTAACTCTCTGTATCACTGGTGGACAGCAGAATCATTAAACGCACCATTACACCTGAAGATCCACGCGCAGTTCGGCCCATCAATGAGCCGTTTACCATCTGCCTGTAGGAACTTGTGTGTGTGTTTGTTTGTGTGTGTTTGTTTGTGTGTGTTTGAGTGTGTGAGTGAACATTGTTGAGATTCTTTTGTTGATCCAATCCAACGATAGGCACGTCAATCAAGACAGTCATGACATCTGCAGTGGTCGTGTGTGTGTGTGTGTGTGTTTTTGAATGTTTGCTCGTGTGTGTTTGCTGTTGTGTGTTCTTGTATGTCCACGTAAATTAATAAACTCTGGCGGTTCCATTCATCATGCTGTTATGTGCTCTGCCCATCTGTGCTCTGGCATCAGCACTCTCTCTCTCTCTCATCTCTCCATCTCTCTCTCCATTTCCCACTCAGTCTCTGTCTTGTTCTCTCTCCATGTGTCTCTTTTCTCTCTCGCCCTCTGGCACTTTCTCTCACCTACCTCTTTATCTCCCTCCATCTCTCTGTCTCTCCACCTTTCGCTCTCTCCATCTCTCTCTCTCCATCCATCTCTCTCCATCCATCTCTCTCTCTCCATCCATCTCTCTCCATCCATCTCTCTCTCTCCATCCATCTCTCTCCATCCATCCATCTCTCTCCATCCATCTCTCTCTCTCCATCCATCTCTCTCTCTCCATCCATCTCTCTCTCTCCATCCATCTCTCTCCATCCATCTCTCTCTCTCCATCCATCTCTCTCCATCCATCTCTCTCTCTCTCCATCCATCTCTCTCTCTCCATCCATCTCTCTCTCTCTCCATCCATCTCTATCTCTCCATCCATCTCTCTGTCTCTCCATCCATCTCACTGTCTCTCCAAGTCTCTGTCTCTCCATCTCTTTCCCTCCCCTTGGGTTCTTTGATGGGTTCATCTGGTGATGGGAGGGGGGGGGGTCTGTGGAAGTACCATGTCTGGTGATAGGTGAGGGGGGGGTCTGTGGAAGTACCATGTCTTGTGATAGGAGGGGGGGGGGGTCTGTGGAAGTACCATGTCTGGTGATGGGTGAGGGGGGGGTCTGTGGAAGTACCATGTCTTGTGATAGGAGGGGGGGGGGGGGTCTGTGGAAGTACCATGTCTGGTGATGGGAGGGGGGGGGGTCTGTGGAAGTACCATGTCTGGTGATGGGGGGGGGTCTGTGGAAGTACCATGTCTGGTGATAGGGGGGGGGGTCTGTGGAAGTACCATGTCTGGTGATGGGGGGGTGGGGTCTGTGGAAGGGACACAGAGAGAGGAGGATGGCTGCAGGGGAGAGGGAAGACAGAAGAGAGGGATGTCTGTCTGTCTGCCCGCCTGTCTGTCTACCCGCCTGTCCGTCTGCCCGCCTGTCTGTCTGCCCGCCTGTCTGTCTGTTTGCCCGCTTGTCTGTCTATCCCTCTGCCTGTGGGCCGCAGTTGATTTTCACTTCAAACTGTTTTTTTGAAACTAATAAGATGCAGTATCCACTGCTTTGGTCCTCAGCCTTGTCTCTGTTTGCCTGATCCTTCTCACTCAATCGAATTGGAACTGAATTTGAGAAACACGGCTTTACTGTAATTGGTTCATTAGAATGGGTGAAGGCTGTTGGATCGTCTTCACAAAGCACACACACACACACACACACACACACACACAGCTAATAATTCAGGCAGACTGGGATTATACTTTCTAGTCTGTTCTGATGGCATTTGTAGCTCATGCATAGTATTAACTTCACTGCATATGGTTCCACACACCCATACACACACACACACACACTACCTTTCTCTCTCTCTCTCTCTCTCTCTCTCTCTCTCTCACACACACACACACACGTTCTCACAAACACACACGCGCACATAAATTAATTATTCCCAATGAATATCCTCTGATTTCCAGTTAAAAGAGAGCAGATTATAAAGTTACATTTCCCGACTCTCCGAGACCCTCGTTTGTGTCTGACAGAAAGAAGAGGATGTGGCCCTTGTCTCCAGCTCGCTGCGGGGGTCATTGTCTATATCCTCCTGAGAATTCATTCAATTTCTGGAAGCGCGCTAGCATTGCTGTAACCGGGTTAGCATCGAAGTCACCATTCAGAGAGAACAAACGTCATGATTACGGAAGCGGGCTTCGATAAATCCATTAACATGTACCACAGGCAACGCGCTAACCGCATTCACTTACCCGGCGCTAGCTAACCTTATTCAAGCAAACTGCATTCACGGAACACTTGTCATTTCAAACGCTGCTTGTGTTGATTGCCGCATTAGAGGCTGACTGGGGGAGCCTTTCAGATCCACCTCGAACACTCTTTTCTTGTTACTCGTAAACGAGTTTCTTTTCGATTTTTTTTCCGCATCCCTTCTTGACTCAGCACCTGCGTTTGCAGGTGTGTGTGTGTGTGTGTGTGTGTGTGTGTGTGTGTGTGTGTGGGTGTGCAGACCAGTATCACTACAAAAATATACTGTTCTAATGTGCAATCTAGTAACCCTAACTCTAACCATAAACTAAAAACTATGACCAGCTTGGACAATTTTTCAATTTTGGCTTGGTGAGACATCACAGTAAGAAGCTGTACACAAAACACTGCCACTGCCTATTCCAACACAACACAAACGCTGCCACTTCCTGTTCCAACACAACACAAACACACACACTCACACCCACACATTATCTGCCTTGCAAACTCTCAGATATGTCTTCCTCCTCTCTCCTTAAAGGACCTAGCATCTCTCCTCTCCCCCTCTCCCCCTCTCCCCCTCTCCCCCTCTCCCCCTCTCCCCCTCTCCCCCTCTCCCCTGCTGGCTGTGTAGAGACACACCCACTTGTCTCAGTAATCTGATTTGCTGGCCCTCCGATTGGATTACAAGGTTGATATCCATGTCCATGGTACAGTACAAGTCTATTCACTCATCCTGGTGAACACACACACACCGAACACACACGTACACACCCACACCCTTGTATACACAAACTCACTCAGACACGTACTTTCACACACATGAACAATTGCCAATATTTACAATGCAAATAGTTATCCCCCCCAAATTCTACCAACATCTTCTCTTTGGTGAGATGCAAAGCATACATATCACTGCTGGTGGAACATTTGGTGTTTACAGCAGATTTCACACACTTTTAACCACGCACACGCACACACACACACACACACACACACACACACACAGCATTTTCTCTTCAAATACAGATCAAGGCAGCTCTGCCTGCCTGGCACTGAACACACACAGGTGGT
This sequence comes from Hypomesus nipponensis, assembly GCF_054491055.1. Lineage (NCBI taxonomy): Eukaryota > Metazoa > Chordata > Actinopteri > Osmeriformes > Osmeridae > Hypomesus > Hypomesus nipponensis. The sequence continues at coordinate 2,730,138 of NC_140376.1, read as the reverse complement.
GTGTGTGTGTGTGTGATCCTGCTTCAGCTGAATGGTACTGAGTGTGCCCCCTCCCCCCCCCCCGTCTAAAGCTCCACAACAGTAAATCAGTTCCTTATTATATGTATCCTGCAGTGAGCTTCATAGATTGGGTTAGGTGAGAGACACCTGGAGATGTATGTGTGTTGGTTGGTTTGTGTATGTGTATGTGTGTGCGTTCATGCGTGTGTGTTCGCATGTGCAGCCATTAGAAGGCATTTAATTCAGCCATTAACCACCACCCCTCCACACACACACACACACACACTCACACACACATACGCACACACCCAGGGCCTCAAGCTAAGAGCTTCTTCAGGTGAAGCATGCTAATGGGGGACTGGGAGAGGAACTAGGAGTGCTCTCTGTCAGTGTGCCTGTATGTGGCATGAGATCTGGGAGAAAGGGGGGCAGTGATGGGGGGGGGGGGGCAGTGTTGAGGGGGGGGGGCAGTGTATGATTGATTGTTTCCATTCTTAGCCAACCTTATTTTACCATAAAGGAAATGATGCTGCTTGCTTGTCTGTGTGTTTATTTGTACATTCACTGTCTGCCTGCCTAACAATGCTACACGCCTGTCTGCCTGTCTGTCTGTCTGTCTGTCTGTCTGCCTGTCTGTGTACCGTGCTGTGTCATGTCTGAGATGTGACAGTCAATGGAACACACACAGGGCTTCCTTCCATCAATCACCAGAGATACAGACAGGCCTCTGGTCTCTACACACACACGTACCCACACAGAAGACAAAGGAAAGGAAGTAAGGGTCCAAGTTAAACACCAACTTCTCCTCTCCTCTCCTCTCCTCTCCTCTCCTCTCCTCTCCTCTCCTCTCCTCTCCTCTCCTCTCCTCTCCTCTCCTCTCCTCTCCCCTCCCCTCCCCTCCCCTCCCCTCCCCTCCCCTCCCCTCCCCTCCCCTCCCCTCCCCTCGCCTCCCCTCCCCTCCCCTCCCCTCCCCTCCCCTCCCCTCCCCTCCCCTCCCCTCCCCTCTCCCCTCATCGTCCAGCTCAGGTCTATAGTGTTGCAGATGGATTGTGGTGGGGGCAGTAACAGATTTGTCATGTTGAAGAAAAACCTCTCCCAGGGACCTTTATCTATGAATAATTTAGTCTCCCATGCTGCTGGCTTAACATGGGAACCTCCCTCTCTCCATCACACACACACATGCACACACACATGCACACACACATGCACACACAGCCATGTACTAAGAGGTTAACAGCCATACCTGAGAATGATGTCGTGTTACTAGAGAGAAGAGGCTTCCCGAGAGAGAGCCCTCAGTCACACGCACACACACACGCAAGCTTCAGAATGTTTGATTTTGTGCCTGTTTTGTCCTTAGCGGCCGCTGGCCAGTGTGACCCCTGACCCCTGAACTCAGACTAGACAGGTCAGCAGCTTTCAGACGCAGTGACTCAGGACCTCCTGCTGACGCGTTGCTTGGTAACAGAGCAGAGTGGCCTGGAAAAAAACATCTAAATCCAGATCAAATCTCTCTCTCTCTCTCTCTCTCTCTCTCTTTATCTCTCTCTCTATCTCTCTATTTTTCTCTCTGTCTCTCATTTCAGATTTTTTAAGGTTAAAATATAATAATGTGTGAAGTAATGAGTTAAACAAACAGAGAGAGACAAGCCGACATCTAGACACAGCCAGACAGAGAGAGAGAGAGTCAGATGAGGTTAAGAATTACAATAGATGTTCCTCTCCTCCCCCGTCCTCATTGTAAACCCCTCCCTTCAATCCCTCCACGTCACCCGTCCCTTCATGGTTGAGTGTGGAGCAGACAGCGCAAGCGTCCAATCACAGACCCTCCCCCCCTGCAGGACATGCATATTCATGAGCGAGTCAAGAGTGGGCGTGTCCTTCCGGGACCTCAGCAGTGGCTGATGGATACGTCGTTTATGTAAGTCAGCTAAAGTTAAAGATCATTATGAGTTGCTATCAAAATGCAAATTGGGCTTGTGACAACAATTGCTAGGCAGGCAGATGAAGGAGACTGGGGAAATGTGTACTGCACGCACACACACACACACACACACAAACACACACACACACACACACAAACACACACACACACACAAACACACACACACACACACGCACACACACACACACACACACACACAGAGACAGATGAGGCTGGAGAAGCTCTGTGAGGCCCAGCTAGTGAGTGGGCTCAGGGTGAAGACACCCCCAGGAGTGTGTGGGTTTAATTGTTGTGGAGCGTTCCAGATACCTGATTCAGTGTCGAGACTCATTGTGTGTGTGGGTTGGAATTGTGTGTGACTCTGTGTGTGTGCACACAGGGCATTGGCCACTCAGTCTGTGTGTGTGTGTGTGTGTGTGTGTGTGTGTGGGCGTGTGTCTGCTGTGACAACCTGGGTTTCTCTGTGGGACGAGGAGATCATAGGTGTGACATCACATTATAGTTTGTGTCACTACATCCTCCCTCGACATCCTGCTGCCTACTTCCTGTCTGGAGAGGAAACAGAAGAGAGGCAAGATGGATTCCATCCAAGCTGGCAGGACCTCACTGTTGCGTGGGCTCACTGGAAGAGGTGGGCTTCTTAAAATTGGATTTACAGAGTACTGTAGAAAGGTTCCATGCAAATTGTGTATGGAGTTGACATAATCATGAATTTTATAGAAGCACACACAAAACGCAGACACACACAAATTCTGCTCTGGTGAAGAACCTGTAATTTGTACCTGGTGAGTTTGATGGACTGCAACTGCTGATACCGCAATTGGAAAATACGTTTTCATAAACATGCAAATTACATCTGTAACATACGCACGCACGCACGCGCACGTGAACAGACAAACACACACACATGGCTCACGTTAGATGTTGGCTTACATGCTACAGACATGGCATGCTGTGAACACGCACTCACAAAACACACGATACAAACGCCCACACTCACACAAACACAGGCACAAACACACAAACAAACAAAGACACAGGCATACACACACACCCACACACAACCACACACACACGAGAAACCCTCCAAAACCCAGTGAGAGTCTCCAGGGTGGCAGTGCCATTGTGGCAGGCTGAAGTGAATTTGCATTTGCAGGCACTGTGATTTCACACCACCTAACCTTTACTCCCGCAATACTCAGAGGAACGGGGGCCCAAGCAGTGTGTGTGTGTGTGTGAGTTGTTCTGAACGTAACACTTGTAAACGTCTCCTGTTTGAGAGACGTTTCCCCATGGACCCCTGCTCTTTTTCTGTCTTTCTCTGAGGCACTGATGTGTGAGGAGAGAGTGTGTGTGTGTGTGTGTGTGTGTGCACACACCTCTGTTTCCCCCTGTCTCACTTGTAAATGGTGACAATTATCATTTCACAGGTAGCGCCAAGATGACAGCCCTTGGTGTAGGCACTGCTCAGTGCTTCTGTCGCTCTCCCGGTTTCTCACTGTCGAATCACGGGAGGGAGGGAGGGAGGGAGGGGAGAGGGGAGAGGGGAGAGGGGAGAGGGGAGAGGGGAGAGGGGAGAGGGGAGAGGGGAGAGGGGAGAGGGGAGAGGGGAGAGGGGAGAGGGGAGAGGGGAGAGGGGAGGGGAGAGGGGAGAGGGGAGGGGGGAGGGGGGAGAGGGGAGAGGAGAGAGGGGAGAGGGGAGAGGGGAGAGGGGAGAGAGGGAAGGGGGTGGAGGAGAAAAGGCAGAACATAGTAAAGTGAACGAGGGGTGTGATTGTGACAACCTTGCGTGCACAACCTAAAACAGGAGCATCGATTTTCAACAGGGAGAGACTGAGGCATAAAATAACAGATCTCTCCAACCAGCCAATCTCTCCCCTAGCCATTATTCCAGCTGCTGCTGCTTACTAACTAGTGACTTTGGATGTATGTGTTCACGCCGCTGAGCCGAGAATCAGCTTCCACCAGCGGGGAGTGAGTCGTGTCTGAGTCAGGGAACAGTGGAGTCGCTGTGAGATGTCGTCAGCTGTTTGGAAGTACTCTACCTCACCTTGGATCAACAACATTATTAAGACTTTTCTCTCTCCCACAACCCAAAACAACATCAGCAATAATTGATGTGCCTGAGTCGAGCTGAGAGTGCATAGAACCTGCGGTGTGCTTTGTGCCTCATGACACACTCACTCCTCTACTCCGACTGCGTTGTTCCCTTTTCTCTGTTTGTTGTTGGAGAAGTCGACACGTTTTTCAATTCTGTTACCGCACACACACACATACACCTGGCACAGCACACACACGCTGCTGGTACAGCACACACACACTCCTGGTACAGCACACACCCCCCCCCCCCCCCCCCCACGTGTTCTGAGGTAGTGTCGAGAGAGGTGACCTCAAACTGTGGGTTGAACCGTGTGTGAGTGTGTGTGGGTGGGTGGGTGGGTGTGTGTGTGTGGCTGGGTGGGTGGGTGGGGGGGGGGGGTGTGTGGGTGGGTGTGTGTGTGTGTGTGTGGGTGTGTGTGTGTGTGTGTGTGTGGGGGTGGGTGGGTGGGTGGGTGGAGTGCGGACAGCGACACTGAAGCGTGGGAGTGAAGCCATCCTTGATCCCTCCTCTAATCAAATGCATAAACGAATCAGAAGTGAACTCAACTCAACATCCCAGAACACTGTCCACCATATGGACACACAAAGTTTTAACATCGAATATTAATTAATATTCATGAATATGCAAATCCATCTGTCCCAGTTGCCATAACGATGAGAGCTCCCAGTGGGGGTTGTCAGCATTGTCAAGGGAGACAAGCCAACGCCCTTCCGGTCCTGAGGACGTGGTGTGTGTGTGTGTGAGTGTGTGTGTGTGTGTGTGAGTATGTGTGTGTGTGTGGGTGTGTGTGTGTGTACTGGACAGATGCTCTTGTATATTTATAACCAATTGGAATGCTGTTTCACAGTTTTGGGAATAAGGCCAGTCCCAAAGCAACACAATACACAGACACACAGACACACACACACACACACACACGAATAGCAAGGTCTGGCCGTGAAGGACTCCAGAACAACCTCAAAAGGTCAACACACCCAAGGAGGGATCAAAAAGTGATCACACACTCAAGCACATGCGCACACACACTCACATATACTCACAGAGGAATTCTAGAAACCCACTAAGACATAGACATCATCGATACCAGAGAAACACTGTGCACTGCTGCTTGCCCTGCGGCAAACACACACACACACACGTACATCCAATACATATGCAAAGTTTCTGCATGAGAACTGCCTGTGTCAGCAGCTCTGGAGGCTCAGTGCAAAATGAAGGGTAATCTCTAGGTGGAGAGTACTTAGAACAGGCACTGACACACACACACACACAGTTTAGGGGGAGAGAGATGGGTTAAGAGAGTATGGGGAGAAATGTTTCAGCATTACCAGAGAATTGCATCTGACAGTGTTGAGGGCCTTTCTTACATTTACATTTAGCAGACGCTCTTATCCAGAGCGACTTACAGTAAGTACAGGGACATTCCCCCCTGAGGCAAGTAGGGTGAAGTGCCTTGCCCAAGGACATAACGTCATTTGGCACGGCAGGGAATCGATCTGGCGACCCTCTGATTACTAGCCCAACTCCCTCACCGCTCAGCCATCTGACATGTGACTTCTTGCTGAGTCAACCCCCTGTACAGGCTATTCATTACCGCCGGAAGGAATAGACCTGGAGAGAACAACAATGTGTACACGCAACGCAACGGAGAGAGGACAGAAGAAAGGTAGTGTTTTATGGTGCTTAGGGAGGTGAGAGAGACAGAGAGAGATAGAGACAGAGTGACAGAGAGGAGAAAACAGATATGACGTTAAGAGAGAGAGATGCCAGGTGTTGTTGAGGAGCTCTCCAACCAGGCAGAGATGGCACAAGTCCATCCATCCTTCACTCCAGCTGAAGTACAGATACTCATGTTTAAAAGGAAGAAAATAAAAGTACAGACCACTTTTTCACTCAAGTTAAAGTAAAGAAGTATGGGCTCTGACCTATACTTAAGTAAAAAGTAGCAATTCCTACTACCTGTTTTAGTGTCACGCTGGTAACTGGAACTCACGCAGTGCATCCGCCAGGAGTACTTTTTGATACAGACAATTTCAAACATTTACCTATGGCCTTGGGTGATCAAGAATGTCTCTACTCTCAGTCATGAGAATAACTAACTCCCTTCGTCTCATCCATAACAGACCTTTTTGGGGAAAATATTATTTCAACCATTCAAAACTGTTCATTTCACACACCTTTTTTTTCAACCTTCACACTTCTTTTCACACACAGTCAAAAGAGAGGAGACGAGAGAGGAAGACAGGAGAACAGAGAAGCCTTAAACAGAGTAGATGAAAGCAGAGCACAGTACAATAGAGTACAGTAGAGTCATCATGAAATACTCATCAACGATGCAAACATTTGTTTAGAAACTTTTCAAAACTTTTTTCAACCTTTTGTTACAGAAACTTTTTTTCCACACACACAGTGGAAGGAGAGGAGAGAGTAGGAGAGCGGAGTAGAAAGGAATCCTACACTAGCCCTCAACTTGGGACACTAAGTCCTCATAAGGGCCTGTCCTCCCTGGAAGAAGACGTCCTCTTCAGCAGCCAGAGACTAACTGTCTAACTCCCTAGTCAAGCAGCAGAGACCGACTGTAGATAAACAACATCAGCAGGAAATACTGTATATGCCCAGCCTGGTAGCAGCCATCTGCACCAGGTGGACATTAGGACCCAGGAGCACTCTTTTGAAAGGGGCTCCCCTCCCTTCCTGGTCCACTCCATGGACACAATCTGTGCTGGTCTGCTGACAACATTGACCCAACGTGGAGCTATAAAAGTCTGATGTCCGTTCTGGTTAACAGGTTTGATTGAATAAGGCTGCTGGATATCGACAGCTTGCCCCAGCCCCCCCCTTGCCAGCCCCCCCAGGTCCCCCCCCCCTGCACCCGTCGCCAGCCCTCCTCGGACGGAGACTTATAATCACCTGGAACCCTCACATATCATTACGGGCTGCCAGGCTGTCGATAGCTAATTATCATGCTCTAAATATGTGCTATGGACTGGGACAAAATTGCAATGACACGTGCACGCGCGCACGCACACACACAAATGCACACACGTTCGAATATGCGCACACCCATGCAGACACACACACACCCATGCACACCCATGCACACACACACCCATGCACACACACACACACACACACTGTGGGCCCCAGACAGGAGCGGGTAGGTGTGAGGAGAAAGCCAACCACCTCAGAGGACAGGAAGTAGGTAGAACACACTTCCTATTTGTGGCGGATTGAAGGGTGTTGCAGACTAATTATTCCCCTCGCTCCTTCCTGTGGTGTTATGACTACATCTCCCCCCCCCTTCCCCAACAGTGATAATCACCTCTGCTGTTTCCAGACTGGGAAAAACTGCTTCTAGGCAAGTCCCACTGGTGTGTGGTGATGAGCGAATCTGTGTCTTTTTCTGGCTGTCTTGAGTTGAAAACACGCGTTCGGTTAAAGGACTTTCGTTTACCTTAAACCCCATCAGGGTTGTTAGACTTATATAATCACTGGGAAGTGTTTAAAACAAGACCACCTGTCTCGGTGCTCGTCAGTCTGGGATTTTAAAAGGAGCTGTCCTTGGTTCTGATTAGTATGGTCTGGGAGCTGT
>NC_140376.1:2697500-2720000 GCF_054491055.1 Hypomesus nipponensis | reverse complement strand
AACCTCTTTCTTTCTTTCTTTCTCCCTCTCTCTCTCTCTTTCTCTGTAAGACACGCGTGCAAACACACACAGACCCACATACATACACCCACAGACACCCACACACACACAGACCCACACACATACACCCACAGACACAGGCCATGACTGACTGTGTGATTCATACCTGCACTCTGGTCCCAGAGTCTCATTACAATATGAATAGGTATGTTACAGGTGAATTAGACCCTCTCTTTCCTTCTCTCTCCATTTCCTTCTCTCTCTCTCTCTCTCTCTCTCTCTCTCTCTCTCTCTCTCTCTCTCTCTCTCTCTCTCTCTCTCTCTCTCTCTCTCTCTCTCTCTCTCTCTCTCTCTCTCTCTCTCTCTCTCTCTCTCTCTCTCTCTCTCTCTCTCTCTCTCTCTCTCTCTCTCTCTCTCTCTCTCTCTCTCTCTCTCTCTCTCTCTCTCTCTCTCTCTCTCTCTCTCTCTCTCTCTCTCTCTCTCTCTCTCTCTCTCTCTCTCTCTCTCTCTCTCTCTCTCTCTCTCTACCAGGACAAAATGGCTGCCCAGTTTGTCTTTCTGAAAATGGGAATCTTCACAGAGGAGGATTAGAAGAAGGAACACTTTGTGTTCTCTGCCGTGCAGGTGACAGACATAACAAACAGCCCCCGCTCACCAGCCGCTCCCTGATACAGCGCCTGATCAGACAGAACAAACAGACTGGAGGATGAGGGGCCAGGGTTCCTTACAGACTGGAGGGTGAGGGGCCAGGGTTCCTTACAGACTGGAGGGTGAGGGGCCAGGGTTCCTTACAGACTGGAGGGTGAGGGGCCAGGGTTCCTTACAGACTGGAGGGTGAGGGGCCAGGGTTCCTTACAGACTGGAGGGTGAGGGGCCAGGGTTCCTTACAGACTGGAGGATGAGGGGCCAGGGTTCCTTACAGACTGGAGGGTGAGGGGCCAGGGTTCCTTACAGACTGGAGGGTGAGGGGCCAGGGTTCCTTACAGACTGGAGGATGAGGGGCCAGGGTTCCTTACAGACTGGAGGATGAGGGGCCAGGGTTCCTTACAGACTGGAGGATGAGGGGCCAGGGTTCCTTACAGACTGGAGGGTGAGGGGCCAGGGTTCCTTACAGACTGGAGGGTGAGGGGCCAGGGTTCCTTACAGACTGGAGGATGAGGGGCCAGGGTTCCTTACAGACTGGAGGATGAGGGGCCAGGGTTCCTTACAGACTGGAGGATGAGGGGCCAGGGTTCCTTACAGACTGGAGGATGAGGGGCCAGGGTTCCTTACAGACAGGAGGGTGAGGGGCCAGGGTTCCTTACAGACTGGAGGGTGAGGGGCCAGGGTTCCTTACAGACTGGAGGGTGAGGGGCCAGGGTTCCTTACAGACTGGAGGATGAGGGGCCAGGGTTCCTTACAGACTGGAGGGTGAGGGGCCAGGGTTCCTTACAGACTGGAGGATGAGGGGCCAGGGTTCCTTACAGACTGGAGGGTGAGGGGCCAGGGTTCCTTACAGACTGGAGGATGAGGGGCCAGGGTTCCTTACAGACTGGAGGATGAGGGGCCAGGGTTCCTTACAGACTGGAGGATGAGGGGCCAGGGTTCCTTACAGACTGGAGGATGAGGGGCCAGGGTTCCTTACAGACTGGAGGGTGAGGGGCCAGGGTTCCTTACAGACTGGAGGATGAGGGGCCAGGGTTCCTTACAGACTGGAGGGTGAGGGGCCAGGGTTCCTTACAGACTGGAGGGTGAGGGGCCAGGGTTCCTTACAGACTGGAGGGTGAGGGGCCAGGGTTCCTTACAGACTGGAGGATGAGGGGCCAGGGTTCCTTACAGACTGGAGGATGAGGGGCCAGGGTTCCCTGGGGGAACTGGGGGCCTCAGTATGAGATCACAGTACAACCTTTGGGGACTGTCCGTCATGAGGGACAATCCCCAATAGACCCTGCCCCCCACACACACACACACACACACACACAGAGAGAGAGAGAGAGAGAGAGAGAGAGAGAGAGAGAAAGAGAGACAGAGAGACAGAGAGAGAGAGAGAGAGAGAGAGAGAGAGAGAGAGAGAGAGAGAGAGAGACAGAGACAGAGACAGAGACAGAGACAGAGAGGGAGAGGGAGAGGGAGAGAGGGAGAGAGGGAGAGAGGGAGAGAGGGAGAGAGGGAGAGAGACAGAGAGAGAGGGAGAGAGACAGAGAGAGAGGGAGAGAGGGAGAAGAGACATGTTTCTGTGCTCCACACAGCAGGCCTGATGGGATTAAGACACTGTCCTTAGTGGATTAGTCATGTCTGGGACTGAGACAAGGCACAAGGTAAATCAGGCCCCCCACACACCTCCACACGGAAGTGGGGGTTTTCTCTCCACCTGAGCACATCCATATGAACGGCTGTGTGTGTGTGTGTGTGTGTGTGTGTGTAATCCCACACCCCTCCCCAGTAGGGGTCTGGTCCCAGGCTTGTCAACACAGTCTGAGAGAGAGAGTGACAGAGATAAGCAGCTGTAATGGAGACAGTCAGCTCATTAGATCTCTAATGAAACACACATCCAGTCTTCATCTGGAGGCTTTACATGACACCGCGTGCGTCAGCCTGGATGTGTGTGTAAGCCACAGACTGAGTCCGAGTGTGTGTGTGTATGTGTGTCAGCTGACATGACTAACTCTGTTACTCCTAGTGTGCTATATCAGCATGACAGAAACTCTTGTAATGTTCTACAGCCCGTGGTCTACTACTGTGTATAATCCATTTATCCATAGTGCTTTGAGCATTTTTACAGCTATATAATAATATAACTGTTAAATATTATTACTAGCTCTGCGTTCTAGTGTTTGTAGACGTGGACTGTCTGTGTCAGTGATTGGTTGTGCTCATATTGTCGACTCACTCTTCAACTGGCCTTGCAGGCCTGTGTCTGTTAGGGTTAGAGTGTGTGTGTCGCATCACTGTCGAGACAGGGTCCCCTGGTGTGTGTGTGTGTGTATGAGAGAGAGAAAGTTCCAAGTGCCGTGTCACTTCACGTCACTCTGTACATCTTTTTTTATGTGACGCATACATGACGCATGTGCCTCTGTCCCTCTGTCCCTCTCCCCACCCCCCACCCCCCCCAACACACACACACACACACACACCATGGTGAGCTGAGAGAGGGACACAGAGAGACACTGAGGGTCGTGTGAGTGGAGTCAGCCGGAGTGAGTCATGTGTAGGTGTGTGTGTGTGTGTTTTGGCAGGAGTGTAGGTGCAGCAGTATGAGGTGATGGCCCCGCCCTGCTTCTCCACACGCTACTGCAACCCTGCCTTTAATCATCTACCTGCTAACGAAGACAGAACCACATGAGGGGGAAGGAGAGGGATGAGGGAGGGATGAGGGAGGGATGAGGGAGGGATGAGGGAGGGATGAGGGAGGGATGAGGGAGGGATGAGGGAGGGATGAGGGAGGGATGAGGGAGGGATGAGGGAGGGATGAGGGAGGGATGAGGGAGGGATGAGAATAAGTGAAATGTGACATTCAACTGTGCCTCATAAACTGTCAATTGATATTGTCTCTGAGTTCAAATCATAGACAAGCAGGGTATGAAGTGTGTGTGTGGGGGAAGGACAGGGTAAAGGAGAAGGAGAGAGACAGTGTGTGTGCAGGTGTGTGTGTGTGTGTGAGAGAGAGAGAGAGAGAGAGAGAGAGAGAGAGAGAGTGTGCAGGTGTGTGTGTGTGAGAGAGAGAGAGAGAGAGAGAGAGAGAGAGAGAGTGTGTGCAGGTGTGTGTGTGTGTGTGTGTGTGAAAGAGAGGGAGAGAGAGAGAGAGAGAGAGAGAGAGAGAGAGAAGAGAGAGAGAGAGAAAGAGAGAGTGTGTGTGTGTGTGTGTGTGTGTGTGACAGTGTGTGTGCAGCACATCAGAGCAGAGCAGTGCTCCCAGCACCAAGCAGATTGGCCCAGCTCACACCACTGCCTCCGCAAATTAATACGATTGATTTTCCTTTGCCTAGTGTCCAAGACACACACACACACACACTACATATAACTCTGTGTCTTTCTCTCACACTCCCTTGCACACACACAGAGTACAGCTGGGGGCAAGCAGAGGACAGAGCAGCCCTGGAAGAGGATGAAGAGGAACAATCTTTGTCACGCCGCTCCCCAAACACAGGCACTGGCACCAACTCATAAACACACACACACACACGGAAGAGAAAAAAGAGGTATTGTATTTCATGTCCCTTCCTCCAACACCTCTTCCATGGCACTCCCACACAAGACAGAGAGAGAGAGAGGGATGGAGGGAGGGAGGGAGAGAGAGGGGGAGAGAGGGAGAGAGAGAGGGGGAGAGAGAGAGAGAGAGAGACATGAATGCTGTATTGAGTGGAATCGTACGTGCGTGTGTTTGTCTGTGTACATACGGATGTGGTTGAGTGTGTGTGAGTTTGCAGGTGTGTGTATCAGGGTTGAACCACATGTCAAGATGATATCTCCAGTCTCCAGCATGGTAGGGGTGGAGTGATCTACTAGTAATGTCTGTCTCTGCACTGTGAAGTTCACCTCAAAACCACACCAAGGCTCCCCTCAGCACTGCACAAGGTCACACACACCCTAGGACATGTGTGTGTATCACTGTCTGTGTGTGTGTGTGTGTGTGTGATGCAGCCAGGAAACCTTGGAAACAGAGTGGAACAGCACGCAGGCGCTATGACAACAGTAGCCTGTTGAGTATGGAGAGATGGCTGCAGTTTCTCTCTCTCACACACACACACACCTGCCATCTCTAATGATGATTTATGCTCAGCGCTGAACCCAGGCATGCATGACTGCAACAGTTACACACACACACACACACACACACAAATACACATACACATACTCACAGACAGATATCTGCACTCTCCATCTCTAACGTAAAGGTTTTGGGTGAGGCTGGATGTAATATTGAGGAAAAATTTTCCGGGCTCCTGGAGAAATAAAAACATGGATGGAAAAAAGGGCCGAGATGGAAACAGAGAGGGACAGATGAGAGATGGAGAGAGGGAAGGAGGGACAGAGAGAGAGGGAGGGGGGGGGGAGAGGGAGGGAGGGAGGGACAGAGAGAGAGGGAGGGGGGGAGAGAGATAGAGGGGGAGGGAGGGAGGGACAGAGAGAGAGGGGGGGGGGAGAGAGATGGAGGGGGAGAGAGAGGGAGGCACAGAGAGAGATGGAAGGGGGAGAGAGGAAGGGAGGGGGAGAGAGAGATGGAGGGGGAGAGAGGGAGGGAGGGACAGAGAGAGAGATGAAGGGGGAGAGAGAGGGAGGCACAAAGAGAGATGGAAGGGGAGAGAGGAAGGGAGGGGGAGAGAGAGATGGAGGGGGAGAGAGGGAGGTCATCTCCCTGTTGACTAACCCAGTTTAAGCTCATTTAACATGTACCATCTCTGATATTGCAGTAGCTGCAGCCAATCTCTGTCTGGAAATGTCCTTGGAGGACAACTGTTCATTTCCCTCCTCTTTATCAGACTCGATCCACAAGCTCTCTCTCTCTCTCTCTCTCCCTCCCTCTCTCTCCCTCTCTCTCCCTCTCTCTCCCTCTCGCTCTCTCTCTCCCTCCCTCTCTCTCCCTATCTCTCCCTCTCTCCCTCTCTCTCCCTCTCCCTCCCTCTCTCTCTCTCTCTCTCGCTCTCTCTCCGTCTCTCCCTCTCTCTCCCTCTCTCTCCCTCTCTCTCCCTCTCGCTCTCTCTCCCTGTCTCTCCCTCTCTCTCTCCCTCTCTCTCCCATCTCTCTCCCTCTCGCTCTTCCTCGCTCTCTCTCTCGCTCTGTAACCTTCCTCTCTCTCTCCCCTCTTTCCATCTCACTGTTTATGTCTCTTTCTCTCCCTCCTCTCGCAATCATTTTTGTTTGGTCCTGCACGCACACACACACAGACTAAGCATATGCATGAAGACCATGACAGCACTATTAAAAACTGTCATCATGATCAATTAACCGAATATTGATTGTGGTCAGGGGTGAGTTTATCACCCACACACACACACTTCTGTCTCCTATCGTCTAAGTGGAGATGTGGGGACAGCAGCATCCCTGCAACACAGGCTGAGCTGGAGCAGGGCCGAGCCCATTCCCCCCTCCACTTGGGTGGATGAGCTACTAACCCAGTCCCCAGGCTTCGCTCAAGGCCTGTGGGCCTGGGAGCTGGCAGCTCAGGGATGCTATATTGTCGGAGAGAGAGATGGGGGAGAGGGAGAGAGAGAGCGGGAGAGTGAGAGAGAGACAGAGACAGAGACAGAGAGAGAGAGAGAAAGACAGAGAGAGAGAGAGAGACAGAGACAGAGAGAGAGAGAAACAGAGAGAGAGCGAGAGAGCGAGAGAGCGAGAGAGCTAGAGAGAGAAACAGAGAGAGAGCGAGAGAGCGAGAGAGAGAGAGAGAGAGAGAGAGAGAGAGAGAGAGAGAGATTAATCCACACATGGCAGCTACCACCACCCCTCCACACACACACACACACACAAAGCCGCAGGTTACCAGAACATAATAGCATTGTACGACTGTCAGTGTGAAGGTGAAACAACACAACAGTGGCACATTGTAAACCCAGCTCCATAGCTTCACCTGCTGACAGCAGACACGATTAATGTGTGTGTGTGTGTGTGTGTGTGGTAGGGCTTGATAAAGGTGCACCAGGATTGTGTAGGCCCATGTGAGCAGGATTAATTACTGAAAATACAGACACACACACACCTCTGCTTTAAACAGTCCTAAGCGTGTAATAGTTTAGTTGATCCGCCCATGGGAAAAACTAGATTACAGTACATATGGGGGCCTGGAGGTTGTGTGTGTATGTGTGTGTGTGTGTGTGTGTGTGTAGCCCAAACTCGCCCTAGGCTGAATCTTAAAGCTGTGTTTTCTAAGAGATCCGAAAAGTATTCATATCCAAGTGTACACAATCTGGTTCAAAATATACACTAGAGATGTCAGATAATGACTCAAGTTTATTAATAACATATTGACCTCACTTCCAACCAGTCATGTTGGTGTTTACATCTTCTAGTCTCAACTCGTCTATTTCAAACCCAAACAAATTCACAAGGAAGTCACATGCATACAAAAAACCCTCCACTAAAACACACATCAGGCAAACACACACACGCACAGATAATCCTTGCTACTAATCAGAGATACCCAGGGAGAGGATATGGAGATGGGAGAGGAGATAAGTAGAGATGCAGAGAATTGCCGTGTCCCACATACAATATGCCTCACTCTGTTCTTCTCACTGCCATCCCTCCTTCCCCTCCTCCCTCCTCTTCCCTCCCCTCCTCCCTCCCCTCCTCCCCCTTCCCCTCCTCCCTCCCCTCCCTCCTCCCCTCCTCCCCCTTATCCTCCTCCCTCCCTCCCCTCCTCCCCCTCCTCCTACCTCCCCCTTCCCCTCCTCCCCCTTCCACACCTCCCTCCTCCCCCTCTCCCTAACACCCCCCCCAGCCCAGCCCAGCCCAGCTCACTGGAGAGGTGGCACACTTTGAGGATATATTTAGAAATTAGGTGCAATCCCAGGGCCAGCACATAGCACAGAAGAAACACACACACTGACAATGAGTACACACACACACACACACACTACGCACACACACTGTGACCTGTACATAATGGCATAAATACAGCATATGCACACAAACAGGGCGGTTAAGTTAGTTGGCATGGGTCTGTTAGGATCGTCTTTGTCTGAAGCACAGGAGGGTGTGCTGCGTGGCTACTATAGGTACCATGATTGCTGCCTCACTGCTCAAGAAACCCTGAGAGGAGGGGAGGGGAGGGGATGGGAGGGGAGGGGAAGGGAGGGGAGGGATGGGGAGGGGAAATGAGAGAAGGGAAGGGGAGGGCAGGGCAGGGCAAACGAGAGGAGGGGAGCAGGGGAAAGGAGAGGAGGAGAGGAGAGGAGGAGAGCAGGGTAAAGGAGAGGACTAGAGTCTTACTTGGGGACTTCAACCTGAAGGTGGAGTTTGTCGGTGTGTGTGCGTGCAAGGGTGTGTGTGTGTGTGTGTGTGTGTGGGGGACCAGAGGGAGGTGGAGTTATCTTAACCTCAGACCTGCTGTGTGACCACATGAAGAGAGGGAGGGTGTCAGAGAGAAGACAGGCGGAAGTGACTTTGGGGTGATGGAGAGATGAGGAGAAAGAGCGAGTATGTGGCTTTGAGAGTAGACCCTAACCTCTCGCCTTCTTTTGTTCAGGGGACAAAAACTCATCATCTTACACACACACACACACAGACAAAGACTCTGTGTCTCATCCTCTCTGCTTCACTGCTCAACCCTGAACAACCCCTCTCCTCCATTCCAGCACCCATCCATCCACTCCTCATCTCTCTCTCTCTCTCTCTCTCTCTCTCTCTCTCTCTCTCTCTCTCTCTCTCTCTCTCTCTCTCTCTCTCTCTCTCTCTCTCTCTCTCTCTCTCTCTCTCTCTCTCTCTCTCTCTCTCTCTCTCTCTCTCTCTCTCTCTCTCTCTCTCTCTCTCTCTCTCTCTCTCTCTCTCTCTCTCTCTCTCTCTCTCTCTCTCTCTCTCTCTCTCTCTCTCTCTCTCTCTCTCTCTCTCTCTCTCTCCTATCCATTCTCTTATTACTTTTCTTGTCCTCTTCACTCTCATCCCCCCATCCCATCACGCCTGCTAAGCTCCCCTACATCATGTTGACCCCTCAGAACTACATCATGTTGACCCCTCAGAACTGCACCATGTTGACCCCTCAGAACTGCACCATGTTGACCCCTCAGAACCCATCATGTTGACCCCTCAGAACTGCACCATGTTGACCCCTCAGAACTGCACCATGTTGACCCCTCAGAACTGCACCATGTTGACCCCTCAGAACCCATCATGTTGACCCCTCAGAACTGCATCATTCTCCATGTAGATCTTCTTGGCTTTACTGATCACACACACGCACGCACACAGGTACTCAGATACATCACACACACACACACACACACATGCAGATGGCAGTGTTCTGAACAGTGTTCCGTCTTTGATACCAGACATTAAAGATGCTACGGGTTCCTGATCTAAACCAATCTTCTCTCCCAACAGTTAGTTAGATATATGTTGCCTATCCAGATCAGACTTCAATAAAACATGTAAAACAGAAGATGTGCTTGTGTGGGTGAGAGTTTGTGAGAGAGAAAGAGAGAGTAAGAAAGAGAGAGACAGAGAAAGACAGCAATCCGACAGAGACATATAGCGTGTGTGTCATAAACATGACAGACATGGAACATTATGGTTCAGTCTGACTTGTCGTGGGATTGTAATGTGTTTGTTTTGAAATGCTACGAGTCAAAAGCAATTAGAAACAGATAGACTGAATGTGCCCTATGGGCAAATACAGAAGAACACACATACACACACAACACACACACACAACACAACACATCACAAAACAACAGAACTGAATAAGGTGATAAAAAAAGCATTTGTCTGCATCGTTAGTCACAGCCAGACTGTTGATACAATCTCCTTTCTCTGCTGAAACTGGACTGGACACAAATACACAGCGCATCAACACACGCACACACACGCACACACACATGCATAGACACAGACACACACATGCATACACACAGCAGGAGAGAGGACATGAGTAATGAGCCAGAGTTAGAGTATTTGAGCAGGAGAGAGAGAGGAGGAGATGTTGGAGAGGAGATCCCTCCACAGAGGAGCAGAGGATCAGGTAAAGACCAAAGGTCAACTTCAAGTCTTTTATTGTCAGATGCACAGAACAACACAGGGTCAAGACGAAGCGGACCATTTCCCCCCTCCTACCAGCCCACAGCCTCCATCTCCCCCCTCCTACCTGCCCACAGCCTCCATCTCCCCCCTCCTACCAGCCCACAGCCTCCATCTCCCCCCTCCTACCTGCCCACAGCCTCCATCTCCCCCTCCTACCTGCCCACAGCGTCCATCTCCCCCCTCCTACCTGCCCACAGCCTCCATCTCCCCCCTCCTACCTGCCCACAGCCTCCATCTCCCCCCTCCTACCTGCCATCAGCCTCCATCTCCCCCTCCTACCTGCCCACAGCCTCCATCTCCCCCCTCCTACCTGTCCACAGCCTCCATCTCCCCCTCCTACCTGCCCACAGCCTCCATCTCCCCCTCCTACCTGCCCACAGCCTCCATCTCCCCCTCCTACCTGCCCACAGCCTCCATCTCCCCCCTCCTACCTGCCCACAGCCTCCATCTCCCCCTCCTACCTGCCCACAGCCTCCATCTCCCCCTCCTACCTGCCCACAGCCTCCATCTCCCCCTCCTACCTGCCCACAGCCTCCATCTCCCCCTCCTACCTGCCCACAGCCTCCATCTCCCCCTCCTACCTGCCCACAGCCTCCATCTCCCCCTCCTACCTGCCCACAGCCTCCATCTCCCCCTCCTACCTGCCCACAGCCTCCATCTCCCCCTCCTACCTGACAGCCTACTTAGCCTGCCCACAGCAGAACAGCATTGCAGCAGTGCTGCAGAGGCTGGAGAAGAACAGAACTCCTACATCAACATAAAGAACATGACACGCAAATAAGGAACAAGACAAACGAGCGGCGGGCTGAAAAAAGAAGGGAGAGAGAGAATAAAATAGAGAGAGTAAAAGAGAGAGAGAGAGAGAGAGAGAGATAGAGAGAGAGAGAAAGAGAGAGAGTAAAAGAGAGAGGTAAAAGGGGTAGAGGGATTACTTACAATTGGCTTCTGACAGAGTTGCCGTTTGAATGAACACTACTGGGACCGGTCCAGATCAATAGACTCAGTACGACACACACACACACACGCGATTGGGACTGAGCCCAATCGATTGGACTTGGCGTAAACAGCTTTTCAGTAAACAATATTAATCAACGTATATTTGCTCACAACATCTCTCTCAACAAATGACTGCACATGGGGGTCAAAGTAACTTAGCAAGGAGACACACATGAACACACACACACAGTTTAACACACATGCACACACAGTTTATTGCACCTTTCCTGAGAACTGCACTGTCTTGCAGAGCGCAGAAACATAATAAGACTGTTTGTCAAAAGCCAACAAGCACTAGAACATTCCTGAATGTTATAAATCTGCACGAGAGCGCAGGCCCACACACACACACACACACACACACACACACACACACACACATCAGTGATGGCACCTGGAACAGGTGTTGTCCAGGCCTCAGGAGAGGGAGGTGGCAGGTGTGTGAGGTCACCCTGACTGACACACACACACACGCACACACACTTTGAGCTGATGGGCTAGATAAATCACAGACAATTAGGTTCTAAACCTGGACAGAGCACCATCTGACACCAAACAACATAACAATACACAGACAGGCAGACAGACAGACAGAGAGACAGACACGCAGGCAGGCAGGCAGGCAGACAGACAGAAAGACAGAGAGACTGACTGACTGACTGACAAACAGAATCTTGAACCCTAGCAGAGAGAGGGTAATATATAGTCCCACCTCAGAGAAAAAGTAGCCATAGGAACAGACAGCAGTACAGAGAGAAAGAGAGAGAGAGATAGACAGAGAGAGAGATAGACAGAGAGAGAGGGAGAGAGAGAGAGAGAGAGAGAGAGAGAGAGAGAGAGAGAGAGAGAGAGAGAGAGAGAAAGACAGAGAGTGTAAGTGTGTGTTTGGAGGTGTGTCCTGTTGCATTATTCACAGAACCCGTTTCCATCACAACCTCCTACAAGAGAGAAGAAGGACTGTACACACTGTTCACACACACACACACACACACACACACACACACACACTCGCACGCACACACCAGAAATAACCACTGCACTGTGTGAGCCTGGATCTCAGCCAAATCAAAACGGGGAATCAAGCCTTCCCCTATGTCTCCAAATGACTTTGTCTTAATTAGCACTCAGGTTGAAATATTCATGGAAGTGTTGGAGCCCCAGTGAGGAGAAGCCATTCATCCTGCTAACGCCAGCCAGAGTGCTGCCCTCGCAGAGAGACGCACTCGGGAGGAAGATCTGGAAGACTTAAGCATTTGTTGGCCGTCGTTCAAAACTCTTGCGTGCACAAACACACACACACACACACACAGAGGGTGTCCTCACAAACAATCTGCTGTGGGTCACATCACTGCGTAAATACATAACTGGCCAGATTAGCAGAGCTGACCATAGACAGATCTTAGCAGTCACACACACACACGTTCACTGCCCAATTTGAAGAGTCTGGTTCTTTCTGTTCTACACCCCGATATATCCCTCCCTCCCATCTTTCTTCTCCCCCTCTCTTTCCCTCTCCCTCTCTCTCTCTACCTCTCTCCCTCTCTCTCTCTCTCTCGACTATTGATCAGCGCTGCAGAGGAACACTGGCCTGCCTCCTCAGTGATTAAGACAGGGGACAGAGAAAGAGGAGAAAGGAGAGAGCGAGGAATGGAGAGAGAGGATGGAGATGGCGACAAAGAGGACAAACTGAAATGAGGAAGAAGAAGCTTTGATGTCCCTGTCTGAGGACATACAAGCAGACAGACAGACAGGCAGGCAGGCAGACAGGCAGACAGGCAAAAGTTGCAAATCAAACTGGTGCTTTCTGTGCTTCACAGTGATTCTATAGATCTGTAACACGACCTCACACACACTCACATCAGCAGTGATACATATCCACAAGTTTTCTTCCCTGTCACTTTAATTAGGGGAGACATGGCACACTGCAGAACATCACACAAGATGCAGCCCCACGGCTACACACACACACACACACACACACACACACTAACCACAACCATTCTGCCTCTTCTATCCCCATGTTCTCTGTGTCAGTTATAATAAAGTAGGTTTTTCATTATGATATAAACACCTCCTGGCCCACATGAGACTTCCTAACTCTGAGACTCTGAGCAGTGAAGTAGACTCACACTCACACACACAAAGTAACTCTACTGTATCCTAAAATAGATTGGATGAGACCAGGTCTGAGATAAACAGTGATGCCCGAATAAAACTCCTCTCCTCCTCTCCTCTCCTCCTCTCCTCTTCTCTCCGTCGATCCTTTGATCTTTATTTTCCTCCAAGTTTAGGATGAACCCAGCCCCCAATGGTACGTTGCATCAGGGTGTGTGTGTGTGAGAGAGAGAGAGAGAGAGAGAGAGAGAGAGAGAGAGACAGAGAGAGAGAGAGAGAGAGAGAGAGAGAGAGAGAGAGAGTGAGAGAGAGAGAGAGAGAGAGAGAGAGAGAGAGAGAGAGAGAGAGTGAGAGAGAGAGAGAGAGAGAGAGTCACCCAGGGCAGGCTTGTGCTAGGGTATCTATTCTATAATTGAATGTATCCATTTTGCCTCAAGCACATTCATTTCTTGCTGATTGGTCAGGATCTCCTTTTCCTCTGAAAGTGAAATGGAGACAGAGTATTAGAGAGATGGAGAGGAAGTAATAAAGAGATCGAAAGAAACAAAGTGATATTACAGACAAAGTGATCGAGAGACAAAGAGAGAGACAAAGAGAGAGAGACAAAAAGAGAAAGAGAGAAAGAGAGAGAGAGAGAGAGGGAGAAAGAGAGACAAAGAGAGAGAGAGAGAGAGAGAGAGAGAGGGAGAGAGACAAAGAGAGAGAGAGAGAGAGAGAGAGAGAGAGAGAGAGAGAGAGAGAGAGAAAAAGAGAGAGAAAGAGAGAGAAAGAGAGAGAAAGAGAGAGAAAGTGATCGAGGGAAAGAGAGTCAAAGAGGGAGATTGATGATCAGGGTTAGGGTAGAGGCAGTGTGGGAAGGTGTCGCTTTGGTGGTTTGTTGTGGGTGTCAGAGGAGCAGGAGTGGATGGAGGGAGGGGAAGAAGGAATGGAGGGATGGAGGGGGAGAGATGGAGGGATGGAGGGGAAGAGATGGAGGGAGGGGTGGAGGGGGGAGAGATGGAGGGAGGGATGGAGGGAGGGAACAGAGAGAGGTGAGGCCAGTCCTGTGGGCCTCATTAATTCTAGTCTAATCAGTTATTAATGCAGTGCTGAGGAAACACTTCCACCATATCCTGTGTGTGTCTGTGTGTGTGTGTCTGTGTGTGTGTTGAGCCCTGTGTGTTCACAGGAGTGAAAAACCTTATGTACCATCCTGTTACAAAGTCACACACACACACGCACATATACACACAGCAGCAAACCATACATAGAAACGATGCAAACCCTTTCTATCATGAACAACCACCTACAGAGAGACGGAGAGAAAGGAGAGAAAAGAAATAAAGATGGAGAGAAGAGAGATAGAGAAGGAAAGAAGGAGAGAAGAGAGGTAGAAAATGAGAGAAGAAAAGAGAGGGGGCATCATTTCTCCTGGGAGCATCTCTACCACACTGTAATCCAGCTTTCTGCTCCAACCCAGACCCAACTCTGTTTCATCTGCCAGGCTCATGACACACACACACACACACACACACACACTGAGCCTGACCCAGAAGCCTTTGTTCTCCAGATCCTCACCCTCTCATGTCAGAATGGTGTGTTTGTCTCTAAATGGATCCAGTTCTTGGGTGCAGGTTGGGTGCTGGGCTGGTTGGGGGAAGGTCGAGGTGGGGGGGGGGACATGGAGATGAGAGAAAAGAGGAAGGAGGAGGAGAGAGGTTCCCCCTGCTGCCAACACCTTAACCTCCAAGCAGCCAGACCCTACGCACACACACACACACACACATACAGACAGACCCACACATGCACACACACCCCCAACCCTTCAAATCGTAAGCCTAATTGTCTAGGGATAAGTGTGGGTTATTCATATTCTGCGCCAGTCTGCAAAAATTTAAATGAACCAAAAGAAGCATGTTTGCACTAAAACCACCTTCTTCCCTGGTCAAACACACACCAACGCCACGGCAACATGTCCACGAGGAAGCAGCATCAGATATCTGCATGTGTAACGAGGGGGATTAGAACCCCAGTCTCCCATGCAAAAGAGCACGCACTAACACAGTGAGCTAAAGGCAGAAACACTCCATTTCTCTACGCTACTCAGCCTTTGTGGGCTCGTCTTCAGCCAGGCTGTTGGACCAGCCACACTGCACCAGGATATATAGTGTATGAGAGACTAAGACAGGTCGTTACAGTGGCAGATCTCACCCACGCCTTTCCAGGTTCAGGGGGCATGACACGGCTGGGAGACGACCCAGTTCATAAAAGACACACAAGTGCACACACACACATACATGTGCACACACACACACACACACACACACAGCAGTGTATTAGTGTATGTTTAGAGGGCATGTAACTGTCGGGAGCTGAACCCATTAATTCAGCTCATTTAGCCTCAGCCCATTCAATCTAAACCAGCCCCCACAGCCTGGAGCACAGTAGTAAGACCAGCCCTTACCCCCCAAGCCCCCTCCCTCCCTCCCTCCCTCCCTCCCTCCCTCCCTCCCTCCCTCCCTCCCTCCCTCCCTCCCTCCCTCCCTCCCTCCCTCCCTCCCTCCCTCCCTCCCTCCCTCCCTCCCTCCCTCCCTCCCTCCCTCCCTCCCTCCCTCCCTCCCTCCCTCCCTCCCTCCCTCCCTCCCTCCCTCCCTCCCTCATATCTGGCTCAGACACAATACCCTCTTCTTTTCCCCTTTTCCCCAACCGTTTTCTCCATCAGCACACACATTGCAGCGCAGGCACATACGTTAGAACACACACACACACAGACATGCACACGTCTACACACTGCACACGCAAAACCACGGAGACATCACAGAGTTAGTGTGTGAGTTCTGGGTGGAGTCTTGGCGTTCATTGGAAATCTATCTGAATAGACCCTCAGGCCATACACAATCTGTGCTCCCCACACCACACACACACACTCACTCATACACCGAAAACACTCCAAGAGGGCCTTTAATAAACTGGCCATTATGAAGAAGCTATTAAATTAAACACAGAGAGAGAGACAGAGAAAGTGAGACAGAGACAGAGAGACAGAGAGAGAGAGAGAGAGAGAGAGAGAGAGAGAGAGAGAGAGAGAGAGAGGAAGAAATAATTAGAGAGAGGGAGAGAGAGGGAGAGAGAGGGAGAGAGCGAGAGATACAGAGACAAAGAAGGAGAGAGATTTCCAGTAGAGAGAGAGAAGTACATTTAAAGTGAGGGACAAAAAGATAGAAAGGTAGAGAGGGAGAGAGAGAAAGGTATAGACAAGGTCTTATTGTAATTTTTAAACCAATTCACTGTTCCCAGTCCAGAATTGTTTTTATTGATTAACACACAGACCATGTTCCTAGACACTCTGGTGGTGTGCTTATACGTCACTGCAGGGGGGGGGGGGGGGGGGTGACAGACACACAAATTAGGATTAGACAGCCGTTCAGCCCTCGTTTTCCCTCTCTTTTATTAGTTTAACTCTGAGCTTTCAGGCGCTGTCAGAACTAAGAGGATTCCGACGAATGCAGAGACATTTCCTCCCTTTATTAAGCAGCTACTCTCTCTCATACACACACACATGCTGACAAACACACACACACGTTTGCATTGTAAGACACTGTAAATATATAAGATACACTGTATAATGTATGTAAAATAAATGATGGGGAGGGGGGTAGATGTGTGCAGAAAACGTTTCAATTTCTATAGTTTCTATTGCACTGGTGTCATTTTCCTAACATCAATGGATACAATCCTGATCTAGTTATATGGATTTTGTACAAGGTTCGTACAGATCATTAGAAAGGAGGGGTATGGATTACATGAAGGCTGGATGATAAGACGCTGATGTTTGAATGAAGTGGCTTGAAAGCCTGATAGCACACAGAAAGGAGACAGACTGAGATAGTCATGGTGATGAACTAATGACTAGTGGAGGGAGGGAGAGGGGGAGAAGGGCAGAGGAAGAGAGTCGAGGGAGAGAGAGAGAGAGATGGGGAGAGAGAGAGAGAGACAGAGAGAGATGGGGAGAGAGAGAGAGAGAGAGAGGGGGGGGGGGGTGAAGGAGAGAGGAAGAGGGAGTGAAAGAGAAAGGGAGGGAGAAACACAGACCGACAAACAGACTGACTAACCCAACAGTACTGAGCTGAGACCAGCCAGGCTATTAGCTGATAAACTGTTTCCTGTCTGGAGCCACGCAGCAGGGCTGACCTGGGACCAGCTGGTAGGAGAGTGTCCTGTGGGATGTCAGAGGAAACTGGTTGGGAGTGAGGGAAGCCAAGCAAACTGTATGATGTAGGAGAGGAGAGGATGGTATGAGAGAGGAGAGGAGAGGATGGTATGAGAGAGGAGAGGAGAGGATGGTATGAGAGAGGAGAGGAGAGGATGGTATGAGAGAGGAGAGGAGAGGATGGTATGATGTAGGAGAGGAGAGGAGGGGATGGTATGATGTAGGAGAGGAGAGGAGGGGATGGTATGATGTAGGAGAGGAGAGGATGGTATGAGAGAGGAGAGGAGGGGAGGGGAGGGGAGATGATGCTGCTACTGAGGAAGTGGGAGCTGTCTTCAGCACCACCCTGCACTGCAGTCAGCACCATGGACAGCACACATACTCCACACTCCTCTCTCATGCTCTCACTTTCTTCCTGTATTTGTGTGTGTGTGTGTGAGTGAGAGAGAGAGAGAGAGAGAGAGAGAGAGAGAGAGAGAGAGAGAGAGAGAGAGAGAGAGTGAGAGTGTGTGTGTGTGTGTGTACACCTATGTGTAGAAAAGCCACACCGTGGCCCAATTAAGGGCTTGATCAGATTGGAGAAATCTATTTGTAGAAGCTGTGTTGTGTCTACGTGAGAAGACTGTCGAGAACCTGGAACACTGCTAGGAGAGGAGGGAGGGAGGGAGGGAGGGAGGGAGGGAGGGAGGGAGGGAGGGAGGGAGGGAGGGAGGGAGGGAGGGAGGGAGGGAGGGAGGGAGGGAGGGAGGGAGGGAGGGAGGGAGGGAGGGAGGGAGGGAGGGAGGGAGGGAGGGAGGGAGGGAGGGAGGGAGGGAGGAGAGTGGTGGAGACGAGGGGTTAAGAGGTGAGTAATTAGCTTGAGGTGTAACTGATGCGTGAAAACGTTAAAACCTGAACCAGTGTGACAGTGAGAGTGTGTGTGGGTGTGTGAGTGTGTGTACAGGTGTGTGCGAGTGTGTTTATGTGCGTGTGTTGTGTGCATAGCACACTTGTGGGCATTCAAGCAAGTATTGGTGTGTGTGTCTGCTTGCATGTTGTGTGTGTGTATCCTCCAGCAGGGTTGTGACCATGCCAATCCTTCCATTTAGCGGCAGAGCGACTCAGAAAAGACCAGGAGATTAATTAAATCTCCACAAAAACAAAACACAATGAAAACTCCAACCCTCCAACACACGCCGACACACACACACACACACACACACACACACACACAGCTAGCACAAAGGCGCAAACAGCTGCACTGCATTGATCTTTCAGTCTCACCTTTCCGTTTACTGTGTGTGTTTATGTGTGTGCGCGTGTATTGGTGTGTGTGTGAGTGTGTGTGTGTGGGAGGTGGGGGGGAGGGGGGAGAGAGTGTTCATTTCAGTGGTGAGACCAAGGTCCTAACAGCACTACTGGGACCCGAACCATTATCACCTCCTGTTTGCGTGTGTGTGCAATAATGTGTGACTGTGGCCAAGAAAAGCACACACACACCTCCCCCATACCCTCAGTGTGGCTCTCAGACTCAGCCCTGAACCATGCCAGCCATGGCTAATTAACAGTGTGTGTGTGTGTGTGTATGCGTTTGCGCCAGGCTGGAGATGGAGTGAAGGAGGTACACAACTTGACAGAACCTTCAAATAACAACACCCTGTAGATAGAGAGGAACCTGATGCTCCATCATCCTCAATCACACACACTCCCCCCCCCCCCCCCCCCCCCCTGTTAAGATCATTTCTTTATCAAGTAATGCACAGGGTCGTCGGATTCAAAGAAAGTACAATATTTTAATACTTGCCAGCAAGGAGACAAGGTCTGATCGTAATAAAAAGTGTGTCTGCTAGCATGTTGTGCTAGCTAGCTATTTAAACTGACCTGCTCTTTACAGTGATTGGCTAAAACAAAGGCATGCAAATGTCCCTTCTTTCATTGCATCGACCTGGCTCTTCTTTCATTGCATCGACCTGGCGCGCGTGTGTGCGTGGGTGTTTGAGTGTGTGCGCTCTCAGACCCCTATAAGCTTGACCAACTCTTTCATGGCGTCTCCAGTAAGATAGTGGTCAAGCCCAGGCCCCCTTGTTTACGTAAGCCTAGTTTGGGGATAAGCCTCTCTTTGCACACAAGGAACACTGAACACAAAATCATTCTTATACAAGATAACAGGTACATCTTTAACTTTTCCCCACAAACACATACACACAGTCTCGCTTGGCTCACTCATTATGACCTTAAATACGCCTCAAATTCTAAACTTCACTCAGTCTAAACAAGCATTATTCTGCAGACATACGATAAGGTAAGACAGGCATGACACCCGACTGCGCTTCAAGGCTTAAAGGGATAGCACAGGCCGATATACAAACCCCCATGGTGGTATTTAATAATCAAACACAATTATCACTTGTCACTGTGTCCTCAAACACGGCTGTAATCACACACATGCATCTTACAGCACGCTACACACACACACACACACACACACACACACACACAAAGAGATGCACACACAAATCCCAGAAGCACAGACAGGGATATGTATGTTGATTTTGTTTCTTATTAAAAGCCTCTGAGAGCCCAGTGATTTCCCCCATAAATGTCACGCTGCCTAGTCTCTCTGCTAGTCTCTCCCCTATTCCCTTCCCCCCTCCCAGTCCCCCTCCCACTTCCCGCATTTCTGTCTTCCCCTCTTCACCTCCCCCTCCCCCTCTACCCTCTCATCTCTGTTTCTGTCTTTTACCCCCTCCTCCACCATACTTCTCTCTCATCTCATTTATTCGGAGGGAGAGAGAAAAAGAGAGAGAGACACAGACACAGAAAGAGAGAGAGAGACACAGAGAGAGAGAGAGAGAGAGAGAGAGAGAGAGAGAGAGAGAGAGAGAGAGAGAGAGAGAGAGAGAGAGAGAGAGAGAGAGAGAGTGGAGTGGAGTACCTGCAGAACGGCCAAATATCAAATGTCATCAGCATCAACTTAGAATCTCAATCATCTTAAAAAGGAAATGGGGAGGTGGGAGGAGGGGGAGGAGAATGAAACAGAGAGAGAGAGAGGGTCTCAGAGATAAAGCTGACAGCACACTTCATTTAGAGTTACTGAATTAGATTATATTTTCCCCATGTCATTTCATTTTTCTCTCCTCCTCCCTCCCTCGCTCGCTGATCCTATTGTAGATATGAGTTAAAGAGTGAGGCCCCAGGCGAGCCCTCCCAGATGACATTCCGACTGTGGGGAACGGCAGGTCGCGCACGCTAAGGTTAGCGTTAGCGCTCCGCGCGAGCAGATGGGATCTATAATTGTGTGCGCTAGCCTGTTAGCGTGCTAGCCTGTCAGCCGCTCAGAGAGACGCGTCAGAAGTGGAGCGAATATTCAAAGACCTGTCGTTTGGGGGTAGTTACCAAAGGTGACAGCTGTGCGTGTGCTTGTCTTCATGATGAGATGAAAGGGGTGTCCTCTGTATAATCCACTCCTTGACATAAACCTGACTGTTCCTCTCTCTCTCTCTCTCTCTCTCTCTCTCTCTCTCTCTCTCTCTCTCCCCCTCCCTCTCTCCCCTCCCTCTCTCCATCACCCCCATCCTCCATGGCCCGCTCTTCCTTCCACCTCTTTAATAGAGGTTGTTTTGCAGCTGATCCGCATTCAGCACTTTGGTTATGCAGGCTCATCACACACACACACAGACCCACACACACACAGACCCACACACACACAGAACCACACACACACAGAACCACACACACACAGAACCACACACACACACAGACCCACACACACACAGACCCACACACACACAGAACCACACACACACGGAACCACACACACACAGACCCACACACACACAGACCCACACACACACAGAACCACACACACACAGACCCACACACACACAGACCCACACACACCTCATTTCTCTACTGTTCCATTTCCCCCTGGAAGGGCGTTGTGGTTGATTGTAGTCCATCCATCCATCCATCCATCCATTTAGGCTGGTTTCACAGTTCCTCACTTCACTGTCTATTTACCCCTCTGACAACACCCTTTCTATTCCCACAGACTCACTACCATGCTAGTCTACATATGGTCCTGTCTCTCTACCACGCTAGTCTACATATGGTCCTGTCTCTCTACCACGCTAGTCTACATATGGTCCTGTCTCTCTACCACGCTAGTCTACATATGGTCCTGTCTCTCTACCACGCTAGTCTACATATGGTCCTGTCTCTCTACCACGCTAGTCTACATATGGTCCTGTCTCTCTACCACGCTAGTCTACGTATGGTCCTGTCTCTCTACCACGCTAGTCTACGTATGGTCCTGTCTCTCTACCACGCTAGTCTACATATGGTCCTGTCTCTCTACCATGCTAGTCTACGTATGGTCCTGTCTCTCTACCACGCTAGTCTACATATGGTCCTGTCTCTCTACCATGCTAGTCTATGTATGGTCGTGACTCTCTGCCACGCTAGTCTACGTATGGTCGTGACTCTCTACCATGCTAGTCTACATATGGTCGTGACTCTCTACCACGCTAGTCTACGTATGGTCGTGACTCTCTACCACGCTAGTCTACGTATGGTCGTGACTCTCTACCACGCTAGTCTACGTATGGTCTTGACTCTCTACCACGCTAGTCTACGTATGGTCGTGACTCTCTACCACGCTAGTCTACGTATGGTCGTGACTCTCTACCACGCTAGTCTACGTATGGTCGTGACTCTCTACCACGCTAGTCTACGTATGGTTGTGACTCTCTACCACGCTAGTCTACGTATGGTCGTGACTTTCTACCATGTGAGTCTACGTATGGTCGTGACTCTCTGCCATGCTAGTCTACGTATGGTCGTGACTCTGCCATGCTAGTCTATGTATGGTCGTGACTCTGCCATGCTAGTCTATGTATGGCCGTGACTCTCTGCCATGCTAGTCTATGTATGGCCGTGACTCTCTGTCATGCTAGTCTATGTATGGTCGTGACTCTGCCATGCTAGTCTATGTATGGCCGTGACTCTCTGTCATGCTAGTCTATGTATGGTCGTGACTCTCTGTGAGTATGTGTTGTGTGTGTGTGCGCATGTGTTTGTGACTGGCAGGTGAAACTAGTGAGAAGAGGCTCCTTTGTTCTCACAAAGAGGGAATTACGGTATCAATGTCCCACAGTCCACACACACACACACACACACACACAACACCACACCAAGCCCCCAGAGTCTGAGTTTACAACAAAAACGACCACAGTCTGATTGGCAACCAGGATTGTAGAGGTGTATCTTCGAGTGTGTGTGTGTGTGTGTGCACGTACAGGCGTTTTCATGCATGTGTACGGAAACACGAAGCACCATAGGGACACACAGCACAGATAATCACTGTGTGTGTGTGTGTGTGTGTGTGCGTGTGTGTGTAGGGACTGAATGCCACAGGAACACAGGATTTTCCTCACAGGCCAGCACTTCTGCTCAGTCTCAGCCTCATAATCAGGGCCATCTCCAAGTGTACTTCCACACACACACACACA
>NC_140376.1:2677500-2687500 GCF_054491055.1 Hypomesus nipponensis | reverse complement strand
GAGGAGGGAGGGGGGCAGGATTGAGGAAGGGGAGGGGCAGGGTTGAGGAGGGAGGGGGGCAGGGTTGAGGAGGGAGGGGGGACAGGGTTGAGGAGGGAGGGGGGCAGGATTGAGGAGGGAGGGGGGCAGGGTTGAGAAGGGAAGGGGGCAGGGTTGAGGAGGGAGGGGGGCAGGGTTGAGAAGGGAGGGGAGGGGGTGCTGCAGAGAGCACAGCTTGCCCAGCCTTGAGAAGCAACCAGCCCCTGTGATTTATTTCCTGGCAAAGACAGTCGTCTCACCGGCTCTTCACACACAAACACTGCAAACACACACACTCTTACACACACACACTCTCACACAAACACTGCACACACACACACAATACCTCTCAAACGCACACCACAGAGACAAGCACAAACACAGCACAAACACAAAGCACACACTCTCAAATACACACAAACACACATACACTCTGAATCACACACCATATATATAGTATACATACCCTCTCACAGTCACACACACACACACACACACACACACACACATACTAGCTGTCAGACAAGGCCAGCTCAGACCCACACAGGCATACATCTCCTTCTCTCTCCATCCCTCATTCTCTCACCCCATCCACATCGGGCTGCATCCTCATTCATCCATCCCTCTATCCATCTCCCGCTATTTGTATTCCTCTACAGTTCCAGTAGGATGTCTCTCTCTCATGGATACCACCCTCCACCGCCCTCCACTGCTCTAAAACCTGGGACGTTTCTCTGCTTTAACTAAAGGTTGTACATGTTGTCTTCTATTTGGGAATGTTGTGTTTTAACAGTCGCACAAAGCCACCAAACTGACAAAAGAAATCCCTCAACCAGGAACACAACCCCCCTCATATTCCACCTGACCACCCCCACACACGTATATACCTGCCCCCCCCACACATACACACAGTCTACCCTCCACAACACTCAACCACAGTTACTCTCTCACTCTCTCTCTCTCTCTCTCTCTCTCTCTCTCTCTCTCTCTCTCGCTCTCTCTCTCTCTCTCTCTCTCTCTCTCTCTCATCCCCTCTGCGGTGCACACACCTGATGAATCTAGCTCCTCTCCTCCGTTCTCCGAAGCCCCCTCCGAAGGTCAGACAAGGCAGCCTTTCTCTCTTTTCCTCGTCCAGTTCCTCTCCTCCTCTCCTCCTCTCCTCCTGTGGGGGGGGCGGGGGGTTCGAGCAGGGGGTGGGGGGTACTCCTAGCAGGCAGGTAGCTCAGAGTCACCCTGCTCCGGCCACCTCAGCTGAAGCAGACAGGATCTACGCTACGCTAGCTGTCGGCTGCCACCGCTCAGCCAGGACGGCTGGGAAAAACAGGTGCTAACGCAGGCTAACGCAGGCTAACGCGGGCTAGCGCAGGCTCCCCCAATCTGCTGCACAGGCACACGGACACGGCTGGCAATCACAGCTCACCGCGGCACAGCCCAGTCAGCAAACCGGCTCTCTCTCCAGCTCTCTCTTTCTCACTCTCTCTCTCATTCACTCTCTCTCTCCCCTCCTCTGCTAGGGTTACCATATTCCTCCTAATAGCAGCACTGTGTTCTCAACCCCTTCCCTCTCTCTGAGTCCTTCATTAATTTGGGGAGGGGGGTGTAGGGGGTGGGGAGGGGGTGGGGAGGGGGTGGTGGAGGGGGTGGATGGGGGGAAGGAGGGGGTGGGGAGGGGGTGTAGGGGGTGGGGAGGGGGTGGGGAGGGGGTGGGGAGGGGGTGGTGGAGGGGGTGGAGGGGGTGGTGGAGGGGGTGGAGGGGGTGGTGGAGGGGGTGGAGGGGGTGATGGAGGGGGTGGTGGAGGGGGTGGGGAGGGGGTGGGGAGGGGGTGGGGAGGGGGTGGGGAGGGGGTGGTGGAGGGGGTGAAGGAGGGGGTGAAGGAGGGGGTGAAGGAGGGGGTGAAGGAGGGGGTGGGGAGGGGGTGGAGGGGGTGGTGGAGGGGGTGGAGGGGGTGGTGGAGGGGGTGGAGGGGGTGAAGGAGGGGGTGGGGAGGGGGTGGAGGGGGTGGTGGAGGAGGTGGAGGGGGTGGTGGAGGGCAGGTCAACCAGGGCTGAGGGGAACTGTGGTTCAGCTCCCAAGATGCCATGTCCTTATCAGGGATTTACCGAGCACTGTCTTTGTATGTCTAGACACACATCCACGCACGCACCCACACATCCACATAGACACACACACAAACACACCCACCCACACGCACAAACACACCACTCGTGTAAATGACGGGCGCCCCAGAAGGCAGACAGGAGGAGGAGAGGAAGGTTCGGAGGAGGAATCCGAATCCACACTCCTCCGCCGGTAGTCGTTTATCGTTTAATGTATTCATCCTCTCCAAACCTAATGCCCTGACAAAGACAGGCTTATTCAGCCCTCCCTAACACAGAGATTAGCTCAGACTGAGTCATCACACACACACACACACACACACACACACACACAGGACAAGACAAGACAAGAGGGAAGTGGAGAGAGAGAGAGAATTATGGAAAATGCTAAACGGAGAGAAGGGAGACAGTGTTGGCGAGAGAAGAGCTGGGGCGCTGCCTGGAATAGGTAATAACCCGAGGTCTGATAGAGAGACCTGCAGACACAGAGAGCAGTCGCTCTCTCTCTCTCTGCTCTGTATTTCCACGTCACTCTCCAGCAACATTGCTGTCGATTCAACATGTCGTCCAGCCTTTTCAACATCTGAAAAGGCTAGGGAGTCAGGTGGCTAAGCGGTTAGGGAATCGGGCTAGTAATCGGAAGGTTGCCGGTTTGATTCTCGGGCGTGCAAAATGACGTTGTGTGCTTGGGCAAGGCACTTCACCCTACTTGCCTCGGGGGGAATGTCCCTGTACTTACTGTAAGTCGCTCTGGGTAAGAGCGTCTGCTAAATGACTAAAATGTAAGATTTTAGATGTAAGATCGGATCTGTGTGCTCCATGTTGACCTCTGCCAGTCCTTCAGTCCTCACACATCAACCACCAGGCTTAACTCAAAGTGTGTGAACGTTGTTCACTAGATAAAGGAGTGAATTCCGATGTCTACTTGTGAGATGTATTTATCTAAATGTATTCCATACATCACTTCCTGGAAATCTAATTTCCTTCCAGACTCATGGCGGTTGCTATGGTCACTGCAATAAACTTGACTGTGCTGTTTTCATCTCCATTGATTGTCAGTGATTATATGTACTATGTGTGAGTTTTCAAATGAGTGGTTATTAACACAGGCAACAGCATTTGTTGAACTTGTTGACCACAGGTTTGTACCCTAACAGAGGACACACACACACTATAAGAAAAGCCTCACAAACCGATCCTTACTTAGGTGACAGTTTGGGTCTGTAAACGTGTTGTTGAAGAGCGGTTCGGTGCTAGGGAGGCTGGGGGCTAGGGAGGCTGGGGGCTAGGGAGGCTGGGGGCTAGGGAGGCTGGAGGCTAGGGAGGATCGGGGCTAGGGAGGCTGGGGGCTAGGGAGGATCGGGGCTAGGGAGGCTGGGGGCTAGGGAGGATCGGGGCTAGGGAGGCTGGGGGCTAGGGAGGCTGGGGGCTAGGGAGGCTGGAGGCTAGGGAGGATCGGGGCTAGGGAGGCTGGGGGCTAGGGAGGCTGGGGGCTAGGAAGGCTGGGTGGAGGGAGAGCTCCAGGGAGGGCCGCAGGTGACTGATGCCCCAGGGAGACGTCGCTGGTTTGGACAGAGAGAGGAGAGACTGCGGGTGAGTAATGGATGCCTGAGAGCTGTTCAGATGGAGCCTGGATGATCCTGCACGGCTGTGCCGCAGCGCCGCGCTGAACACGGGCTTCGGAGCGTGTCATTAACGCACACGCACACAGGCGTAGACACGGTGTACACGGAGGCTGGGTAAAGCATAGCATCAACGATATTTAATTATCAGAGTTTCATACTCTGAATGACTACAACATGAACACAATACACTCAACATCCCAAACAAATTATTCTCTCTCTCTCTGTCTCTGTCTCTGTCTCTCTCTCTCTCTCTCTCTCTCTCTCTGTCTCTCTCTCTGTCTCTCTCTCTCTCTGTCTCTCTCTCTCTCTCTGTCTCTCTCTCTGTCTCTCTCTCTCTCTCTCTCTCTCTCTCTGTCTCTCTCTCTCTCTCTCTCTCTCTGTCTCTCTCTCTCTGTCTCTCTCTCTCTCTCTGTCTCTCTCTCTCTCTCTCTCTCTCTCTCTCTCTCTCTCTCTCTCTCTCTCTCTCTCTCTCTCTGTCTCTCTCTCTCTCTCTCTCTCTCTGTCTCTCTCTCTGTCTCTCTCTCTCTCCTGCTCTTTCTTTCTCGTTCTCTATTTGTTTTTCACACTCTCTCACGCCTTAACGTTTCTAATTAGTGCATAGAAGAGTAAAAGGATTTGTATTAACCTGGGTTTACTGAAGTGTGTGTGTGTGTGTGCGCGTGTGTATTTCCAGGTAATTATATTTCCAGGCAAAGCGGCCTCTTTGCAGATTCCATTCTGCTTATCAGACGTGTCTAATCCTGAAGCTGATCAGATCGCTCCATAAAAGCTCATTAATTACGGGTGGTTGCCGTGCGACCGTGAACGGGGGATGAGGAGGGGTGAGTGATGGGGGAGAAGGGGTGAGGATGAGGGAGGTATGGCAGTGGAATGTCGGAGCAGAGTCGTAATTGAAAAGCCCTCCTGCTGATACTGTGTGTGTGTGTGTGTAGGTGTGTGTGTCTGGGGGGGGGCATATCTGTGTTTGTGTTCTAGTAGGGGTGTTTATGTGTGTGTGTAGGCGTGTGCGTGTGTGTTTAAAAGATGAGCCAGTCAGCAGGCGAGGGTTTGGGGGTCAAGGGGTAAATACTGTGTCCCATCTCTGCTGATACAGGCTAACACAGCGTCTGGGCAGGTAGGGTCACACACGCACACACACACACACAGACACACTTCCTTTCTCTCTCTTCCCCTCTCCTATCATCCCCCACTGTCCTGCACATGTGCTCACACACGCACCCTCACCCCCCACCCCTCACCCACACACACACACACACACATCCTCACCACCACCCCCCTCACACACCCTCACCCCCCACCCCTCACCCCCTAACCCCTCACACACACACACGCACCCTCACCCCCCACCCCTCACACACACACACACACACACGCACCCTCACCCCCCACCCCTCACACACACACACACACACACACACCCTCACCCCCCACCCCCCTCACACACCCTCACCCCCCACCCCTCACCCCCTAACCCCTCACACACACACACGCACCCTCACCCCCCACCCCTCACACACACACACACACACACGCACCCTCACCCCCCACCCCTCACACACACACACACACACACACATCCTCACCCCCACCCCCCTCACACACCCTCACCCCCCACCCCTCACCCCCTAACCCCTCACACACACACACGCACCCTCACCCCCCACCCCTCACACACACACACACACACACACACACACATCCTCACCCCCACCCCCCTCACACCCTAACCCCTCACACACACACACACACACACACCCTCACCCCCACCCCCCTCACACACCCTCACCCCCTAACCCCTCACACACACACACACACACACACCCTCACCCCCACCCCCCTCACACACCCTCACCCCCTAACCCCTCACACACACACACACACACACACCCTCACCCCCACCCCCCTCACACACCCTCACCCCATAACCCCTCACACACACCCTCACCCCCCCCCCCCTCACACACCCCCACACCTCTTTTCCATTAGTAGGTGGCAGAGCCCCAGATGAATAAACCATATCAGGGCCCCTTTGTGAGATGATAGCGACCATCACACACCATGACAGCAGAGATGCCCATGCATTATCCTCATATTCATACACACACCAACACAGGGGGGTAATCACAGAAAGTAATTGGTTCATACACTCTGAGATATTGGTGTTTGATTTGTGATTCGTGATTGTGAATTCTCTCTAGGCTAGAATTACATTTGCATGAATATCATTTGCTGTGTGTTATTGGACGGGACATTTAAGGTGTCTATTCACAAAGCATGTTGTCTTAATTCCTTAAGTCACTGTGAAGTGGTGTTCCTATTGAACGTTTGGACATTTTCATTAACTATCTTATCTGGAGTTCTGGGGAGGGAAAGAAGAAGAAGCTACTACTCATCAATTGACTGTACGATTGTGTTTTCCCTTTGCATCTCTCTCATCTCCCCCTCCCTCTCTCTCCATCCCTCTCTCTCCCTCCCTCTCTCCCTCCCCCTCTTTCCCTCCTTTTTACTCTTCATCTCACCAGACAGGTCTGCAACCAGACAATGTGCCATCCTTCCTCTCTTTTCTCTTCCGTTTGTCTCTCTCCTCACCCTCTCCTCCCCCATTCCTCCCCCTCTCCTTTGATGTCTGTGTGTCATTAATCTGATGGGGGTTGAGTGGTGTCCATAACACACACACACACAAGCCCTGCGTCAAGGACTGAGGGCCTGGCTCAGTAGAGCCTGGGAGTGTGTGTGTGTGTGTGTGTGTGTCGTCTCCTCTCTCCTTGTGTGATCATCTGACACTGCAGGAGGGGGCTAATGAACTGACGTGCCTTGCTGACTGCAGAGTATCTACACACACAAACACCCGCACGCACGCACACACACCACGGACATATGAAGCATTGTTGAGCTATGAGCTGTATGAGCTAAGTGAACTATTATAAATCACAGATGCCAGTTAGAGGTAAATATTTGCATGTGCTAATTGGACTCATTAATGAGAGAGATGGAAGATACAGAAGAATGGATGGAAAGAAAGAGAGAGGGGAAGAGAGAGAGAGAGAGAGAGAGAGAGAGAGAGAGACAGAGCGAGAGAGAGAGAGAGAGAGAGAGAGAGAGAGATGCTGTGAGAGAGAGAGAGAGAGAGAGAGAGAGAGAGAGAGAGAGAGAGAGAGAGAGAGAGAGAGGGAAAGAGAGAGAGAGAGAGAGAGAGAGAGAGAGAGAGAGAGAGAGAGAGAGAGAGAGAGAGAGAGATGAATGGCCGCTAAAAACACACCATGGAACATCTAATTGGGATTCATTAAGTAACGCAACTTACAATCATGGCCCCACACCTACAAACACATCCAAACACACAAACAAACGCACGCACACACACACAGACATGTTCAGTCTACACAACTAACACTGAATATGCAAATGTTTAGGGAGTTGAAGGAAATGGATGTGATTAATATGTTCTTTATATTCACACACACATATTTCACATCGCTGCCCCCCACTCCCCTCACCCACCTCGAAAGCTTTGTAGAAGATTGCGTCGGGGGTCGAAAGGCTATAACGAAGCTACTGCCAGCCATCAAACAACCAGATACCGCCTGCAGACAGCTAACGAAAGCAAGCTACGCTAACACTCCTCCACCCCAATTACCAAATGCTAATCATAAACAATAGGTGTGGCTAACCTAGCCAGGTGTTGACCATTTACACTTAGTCATTTAGCAGACGCTCTTATCCAGAGCGACTTACAGTAAGTAAGTGGGACATTCCCCCCGAGGCAAGTAGGCCATTGGGCATTGCCGGGAATCGAACTGGCAACCTTGTGATTACTAGCCCGCTTCCCTAACCGCTCAGCCACCTGACTCCCTACATGGCCATGACTCAGCTATCCTGGCTCCTGAGCGGCAGCCACCCTGTCACACATCACAGTGATTGACAACCTTGTTAAACCAATGAAAACACTGCGTTTGATCCCCGCTTTCTACCCTGGTCCCAGGATTGGAAGTGCTTCCCGAAAGCTTCAACAGACACAACGCTTTTACCACAGGGAACATCATGCAATCTTAACAATCTTAACATGCCTGAAAGAGAATGCATTGGGCAATAGTTATCAAACAAAATGCTTAACACATGAAATGAATATGTGAGTCTGGATAAATGACTTAAAATGCAGACCTGCCCAGCAGACTCCCTCAGGCAGACAGAGTAATGCCCTCTCTCTCTCTGGATAATGTATGAACTGCCTATGCACTGCCCAATGCAGATAGCTGCAATACAGTGTTGTACGGTTCTCTGTGGGGATTACTGGCAGTGAAGAAGCCGAGGCTGTGTGTGTGTGTGTGTGTGTGTGTGTGTGGGTGTGTGTGTGTGTGTGTGTACTGTCTCTCTGTGGTTCACTGGTCCTCTACAGTGAAGCTTCAGTAAGTTTTAATAATTCAGCTAGCTCTTTTAGCTTCAAGACAAACCGAGTTTTCACCAACAGGGGATCCGGATACGACACAGTGGTTGCTTTGATTTGAGCGGAGCCCAGTAGCGAAACGGACACAAGCGCTCACACACACACACACACGCACACACGCACAAACACACACACACACGCACACACACACACACACAGTACATTCGAACCTTAGTCAGTGTTAGATCAGCAGAAAAGAACAGACATCTTAAAAAAACATTGGTTGCACTTGGACCAAGGACTGATATGATTAGAACCGATAACGGATGAATAATTGGAATTTTCCTTAAGTCATCTACAACAATCCTAGAAAAAGAATTTAATCGGAAACCCATTTCATACAGTTCACAGTGTCTACTGACGCATACAGCCCCATACACACACACACAGCCCCATGCACACACACACACACACAGCCCCATGCACACACACACACACACAGCCCCATGCACACACACACACACACACACACAGCCCCATGCAGACACACAGCCCCATGCACACACACACACACACACACACACAAACACACAGCCCCGTGCAGACACACAGCCCCATGCAGACACACACACACACACACACACACACACACAGCCCCATGCAGACACACAGCCCCATGCACACACACACACACACACACACACACACACACACACACACACACACACACACACAGCCCCGTGCAGACACACAGCCCCATGCAGACACACACACACACACACAGCCCCGTGCAGACACACAGCCCCATGCACACACACACACACACACAGCCCCATGCAGACACACAGCCCCATGCACACACACACACACACACACACACACACAGCCCCGTGCAGACACGCAGCCCTATGCAGACACACACACACACACACACACACACACACAGCCCCATGCACACACACACACACACAGCCCCATGCACACACACACACACACACACACACACACACAGCCCCATGCAGACACACAGCCCCATGCACACACACACACACACACACACACACACACACAGCCCCGTGCAGACACGCAGCCCTATGCAGACACACACACACACACACACACACACAGCCCCATGCACACACACACACACACAGCCCCATGCACACACACACACACACACACACACACACAGCTCCATGCAGACACACAGCCCCATGCACACACACACACACACACACACACACAGCCCCGTGCAGACACACAGCCCCATGCACACACACACACACAGTGCAGTAACCCTATCAGTGAACCTCAGAGCTCCAGGGCTCTCTCCAA
Source organism: Hypomesus nipponensis (assembly GCF_054491055.1). Lineage (NCBI taxonomy): Eukaryota > Metazoa > Chordata > Actinopteri > Osmeriformes > Osmeridae > Hypomesus > Hypomesus nipponensis. The sequence continues at coordinate 2,678,044 of NC_140376.1, read as the reverse complement.
CACAACAGGTTTATACATGATAATCTGACAAACACCTGAGACACTACACACACACACACACACACACACACATCACCCGGGGCTATGTACACACACATCACTCGATCAATGCAGAAGCAGCTCGCACACACACACACAAACATGCTTACACTTGGTTAATACACGCATACACACACATATTAGCATTGCTCCTGACGCATAAAGGAGTGGAAATCAACCCCAGCAGGAAGCCATGGATCTGTACATCCACATTAGCATATATATATAATATATATATATACATATATACATATCCATTCATTCAGATGCTTGCATTGGAGGATGCACCAGCTTGACCACAGTTAAACAGCTGAAACACGTACCCTCCAGAGAGGAACACAATACCACACTACAGTGTCTCTCTCTCTCTGGATGACCACACACAGCCGCACACACGCACACACACACACACACACACACACTGAAACATGCACAGACAGAGACAGACACGCACACCCTCACACACAAACATGAACAGTGCTGTATGATAGTGATTGATATTGAA
>NC_140376.1:2662500-2667500 GCF_054491055.1 Hypomesus nipponensis | reverse complement strand
TGTGTGTGTGCTCACCTCTCCATGCAGTGTCACAGCTGAGTGATCAGTCTCCATGCTGGTGTGTCCAGACAGGTAGGGAGAGGTGTGGGTGCTGGGCCCAGGGAGGGAGCCTGGCGCTGGGGAGGGGAGCAGGGGAGTGGGCCCCAACCTCCAGGAAGATGTCCATGTCAACACGGGGAACTCCTGCTTTGCTGAGAACTGGAGAGGTTGTGTAAGCCACACACACACACACACACACTGTGTCCAACACTCATCCAACACACCTGATTCTGATGAACCACTGCTTGACATGCTGAGGCTAGTGAGCTGAGGTAGAGAGTGTTGGAACCTGGACATTGAAGCTCTCCAGACACCTACTTACCCCATGAAGTATACATGAGTTTATGCAAGCAGATTGACTGAAACACATACACACTCACTGATACAAACACACCCCACCAACATACTGTATACTGAATACTACTGTACTCAAACACAGTCAGGGGGCAGAGAACACAGAGAGAGGGGAAGAGGGATCAAAAGAAATAAGAAGGGGAGAGAGAGAGAGAGAGAGAGAGAGAGAGAGAGAGAGAGAGAGAGAGAGAGAGAGAGAGAGAGAGAGAGAGAGAGTCTATTTTAGTGTGAGATTAAGCTGAGCCATGTTGAAATGGAAGCCCTGACCGGGGCTGATCTGTGCAGTTATTAAAGGCTGTTATTAAAAGTTAAGGGAGCCACTAAGAACCGTACGATAAAAAAAGAGGGAGGGAAGGAGAGAGAGAGAGAGAGAGAGAGAGAGTAAATTTAACTACAAATGTAGGGAGGGGGGTGCATGTGGCAGAGAGGGGATTGGGTTTAAGATTCTCTCTCTCTCTTGTCTATTCCTCTCTCCAAATCCCCCCTTCTCTCCCTCTGCGCTCCTATGGGATCTCTGCTGACACAACCCTCGCCTACAGGGTCCTACTGTAGGAGGGTCCTACTGAAGGAGAGGAGAGGAGAGTGAGGAGAGGAGAGGCTGCTTTATTGATCCGGTCAAAGCTGAGACACACTGAAGCTAAATGTTTGACGCAGAGCAGAGTGTTCACATGGACATGACTGTCTGCTGCACTGAGGACAGATTTGAAGCCTGGACCCCTGGTGATCCAGATCGAACAAGAGAGGGAGAGAGAGAGAGAGAGATAGACGGAGAGAGAGGGAGAAATAGGGAGAGAGAGATAGGAGAGAGACAGGAAGGGAGGGAGAGAGTGATGGGTGGGTGGTTACAGAGAGAAGGAGGAAATCAGGAAATAATAGGTGAGATGAGGTGAAAATAGGGCATACACACACACACACCAGGGAGAATCGCTCTCTCTCTCTCTCTCTCTCTCTCTCTCTCTCTCTCTCTCTCTCTCTCTCTCTCTCTCTCTCTCTCTCTCTCTCTCTACAGAGAAAAGACAAGTCTGATTCTCATACAAACTATGTATGCGTAGACACATGCATCTCTCTCCCCCCCCTCTCTTTCCCTCACTCTGTCTCTCTCTCTCTTTCTGTCTCTGTCTCTGTCTCTCTCTCTCTCTCTCTCTCTCTCCCTCCATATGCCCTCCTTCACTCACTGTTTATCTCTCTATCTCTCTCCCTCCCTCTCTCCCTCCGACTCTCTCAATCTCTGTCCCCTTCTCTCTCCCTCCGACTCTCTCAATCTCTCTTCTCTCTCTCTCTCTCTCTCTCTCTCTCTCTCTCTCTCTCTCTCTCTCTCTCTCTCTCTCTCTCTCTCTCTCTCTCTCTCTCTCTCTCTCTCTCTCTCTCTCTCTCTCTCTCTCTCTCTCTCTCTCTCTCTCTCTCTCTCTCTCTCTCTCTCTCTCTCTCTCTCTCTCTCACAACGGCTCCCATCAGCGCTTTGTCCTTCAAACTAGAGCAGGCAGAAAGCATAATGGAAACCATGGCAACGGATGGAAGAACAGGCAGGTGTAACAGTGGGGTTGCGTAGAGAGGAGATGATGGAGGATGAGGGGATGGAGACAGTGTTGGGTGGAGATCTGGGTTGTTTGTTAAAAGCTGCGGTCGTCATTGTGGGGAACACATGCAGTGTCCTACCTCCACGAGCCCACAGGCCTGTTAGACAGGAAGGGGAGGGCTTAGGGGGGCACGGCCAGGTCAGTCATGCCTCACTGCACATGTCTGACATTGATGGACAGCATGGCTGTCTGGTTTCACATTCTATTTCGCACCCTCTCCCTCTTTCATGTCTTCCCTCCCTCCCTCCCTCCCTCCCTCTCCCTCCCTCTTTCTCCCTCTCTCTCCCTCTCTCTCCCTCTCTCTCCCTCTCCCTCCCTCTCTCCCTAGACTGACTGAGATGTTCATCATATTCTAATTCCAGCCAGCTCCGTCCGCGGGATGGCTGCTAGCACCCTCGTCGCTAACGCGGTTAGCCTTAATGTGATTCTCCTGCGAGAGGGCCGATCGATACAGTCAGACGAGAGCCTGTGTTAACATCCTAATCTCTAATAGCATCAGAACGCTTAAAAACCTCCAGCAGCAGGCAGATGAAGAGGACACACACACACATACACACACACACACACACACACATACACACACACACACAGTGTACAGGCTCATGGAGATGAAGATGGTGATAGCGAGGAGACACGATGAACCATTAGAGTGGAGATTATACAGCCAGCAAAATACAGATACACCCCCCCCCCACACACACACACACACACACACACACACACACACACACAGAGTGGGACAGATACCAAGGACATGTACAAAGAAATAACGCTCTATTGTAAATGTAAATATCTTGTTACAATTGGCGTGGGTATTGTTGAATGGTTTCTTTTTGTTGATGTTGTGACTGGGACCACAAACGGACTTTGAGGTTTGTGTGTGAGACGGGGGAAGTGCATCTTTAATTGGCCAGGTAACAAACCAGATGTTGTTCCACTCAGGCAATGTCAGTGATTAAAAACAGTAAAATATTCACACCAGATACCCACATGCCTTCTGCATAACTAATTCTCCAGGACGACAATATTTCCACAACACGGCCCTGTTTCCCCTCCACAAGAATTCCCTTTTCTTGGAACAGCCAGCTGGTCCTCGAGCGTGCGTGCGTGTGTGCCATTCTCAGGGCTGTTGCAGAGGAAAGGTCAAAGGTGAACCAGACTGCACTGTGGGACTCCTACACAGCATATGTCTGATTCTTCTTCTCAATCCCCAATTCTCTAAGCTTGTGTTTCTGTTGTGGAAGTAGCATCTAGGGCCCAGCGTAGCGTGTGTGTGTGCACCTGCTGTGTGCTGGTGGGGGGTCTCAGTGTCTGCTGTTGTGATTTAGCTGGTGGGCGGGTGACTATACCACAGCCTTCCACCACAAGGAAATTCCACTTTTCAGTAGACAGCTCTCTCTCTCTCCCTTCCTCTCTCTCTCTCCCTTTCTCTCCCGTCCCCTTGTTATTCTTCTTCTCCTATTCTATCTATCCTCATCTCTTCATCCCCCTCCTCCTCTTCCCTCTGCTCTCCACAGAAATCCCATTCCCTTCCACATCCCTCTCTCTTTCTCTCTTTTGCTTTCCCTAATTTCCCCTGACATGGCCTACTGTGTTGCAGTATTGTTCTGTGCTAGTCACAATTATCTCTGACGCGAGTGTGCGTTCGCCACAATTACAACTGATGCTTCTGTGTGTGTGTGTGTGTGTGTGTGTGTGAGAGTGAGTGTCATCTGTTTTGTACTCATGTTCGATTTCTCGGAGGTGTAAATGCGTGGGGTCCAGATGTGTGTCTGCTTGTGAGGACAGCCCTGGGTGGAGATGATGGCTGGTGCCAAGCCCCCACCCTGCTTGTCCAACCTCTCAATCTGGAGAAGAAGAGAGGCGTCACAATGCATTCTGGGATGATGAGCCATTTGTTTGTGAGTGTCTGATATCACTCCAAGGTCACCCCTGAGAGGGGTGGTGTACACTGCATTACAGAGTCTCTTCATCTGTGTGTGTGTGTGTGAGTGTGTGTGAGTGTGTGGGTGTGTGTGCGCCTCCAACAGTCTTATCAGGTGAAATAACATGAGTGTGTTATCGTGGAGAATCTAGAGCCCTGATGCACATTCTCCTTTCATCCTGCAGGTGACAAGTGCCTGCATCCACCTCTTCCTCCTCCTCGTCCCCTCCTTCTACCTCTCCATCCACCTCTTCCTCCTCCTCGTCCCCTCCTTCTACACCTCCATCCACCTCTTCATCATCCTCGTCCCCTCCTTCTACCTCTCCATCCACCTCTTCCTCCTCCTCGTCCCCTCCTTCTACACCTCCATCCACCTCTTCATCATCCTCGTCCCCTCCTTCTACCTCTCCATCCATCTCTTCATCCTCCTAGTCCCCTCCTTCTACATCTCCATCCACCTCTTCCCCTCCTTCTACACCTCCATCCACCTCTTCCTCCTCCTAGTCCCCTCCTTCTACCTCTCCCAGTGGATAATTGGTCGGAGGAGCATGGAAGGACAGGGAGCAGCTTGATGTTCTTACGCAATCTCACACAGGCTAATGAGTTTCCTCTGTCTCTGTCCCCCTGAGACACACACACACACTCCTGCTACACACCATGTTTGAGCCTTTTCTACTAACTTATCACCAAGGTAACCAACAATGACAACAGATTTTTTTCGTTGTCCCGTTTATTTGGTGTTTGTCACAAATGAAGCAGGCTGATTAGGTTTCTAGTAGAAAACACCTGAGTTTTGGTTTACATTTCCTTCTGTGGTTGATACTAAAAATATTCTGTTCTCTACAGTTAACGCTTTGTCAACAGTCCCTTCCTTTTTAAATGTTATTTCTGAATCAGATGGGATTAGAAGGCTGCTCTCTCCCACCCAGCGTCTCACAGTGTTCTGATGGCCCACTGTCTTCAACTGAAATACCCAAACAGATCTACAGTCATTATAATTGTCCATCAGTGTCACCATCGAACAACTGGCCCCGTTCATTGATTGGCCACTCGGACAGCCACTCGCCAGGCGAGGCCACACCCAGCTACGCCAACGAGAAGCCATG
>NC_140376.1:2582500-2657500 GCF_054491055.1 Hypomesus nipponensis | reverse complement strand
GAATGACAATAAACCAGACAGGTGTGCTACCATAACCCATGGCAACGTGGCTCATGACTGACACACATCCTGTTATATCATATTATTTGTTTTTATTCATACTTTACTAGTACTGTATACAAAAAAACATTCTATTAATAGTAATTAATCCTTTTTACAAATATTTATATTTTGATGTTATTACGATCCCTTGGTAGTATTTCGTATACAAAATGGCTAATTTGCCATAAGTTCATTCCGCAATGTCGCTGGTACTCCCCCGGTTGAGCCTGTCACAGGGCTGCAGGCTGACTGACTTTACAGCTCAAATTTGACTCAAGTTTGTTCTAGCGTACTGCCACCTGGGTCTTACCTCCCCACTATTATAGCCAGGATCTTCTGCAGCGGTTTGAGAATCAACCATAAGAGCGGTGCTGGGATAGCGCGGAGGGGGCTACAGGTATGAAAGTGCTGCGGCGGGGAGACACTGCTGTGGGTCGATAGAGTAGTTCCGGGGGTCTTCGCTGCTAAAAGACCCGTCCTTGAACTGATAAGGAGCGACGGACGAGGCTGTAACTGGCAGACAAGGTCACGGACGCGGTCTGTTGTCCTGCAGCTTTTACCGGATAGTTCTATTGATGACAAGAGAGGACTCTTGACAGTAGGTTCGGTCTGTCGGTAGGGACCCCGGAAGCGCCGTTTCATGTATGTAGGTAGAGAAAGAATAGGATTTCTCCTGGTTATGAGACGAACGCAGAGTAACTCCATGGCCGTTGTAAGTTATTCAAACGCTGTCACTATGTTGACTGTGAGCTCAGACATTACAACTCTCCCGGAAGTTCCGGGAATCTCCTGCATTTGAATAGCGGCTCTTTAACGCCCGCAAATTATATACATTATCCCGGCAATCGATTTAATTTTTGAGCGAGCGAGCAAGAGACAGTTCAATCGTCATTTCTGGTAGCCAACCCGGGCTCTGGAGAAACCGAGAGAGCGTGTGACATACGTGGTGAGCGAGTGACACAGCGCGCGTCCTGATTGGTCTCTCTTTGTGCCAACGAAAAAATCAGTTTTCTCAGTAGGCGGGCTTTACAGTCGACTTTTCTCTCTCCAGTTCATCCATCAGCTCGATTCAGTTTAGGGTCTGCAGCGCCATGGCAGTGTCCAAATAAAAAAGTACTAAACGTACTTCCCCCTCAGACTACACTGTACCCATGCATAATAGGGGTAAAAAAAACGTTGCGCAACGTTTTTTTTACTTACCACGAGGAGGAACCCTCGCGCTGTCTCCGGGTCATTGTGACCCACAGCCATGTTGTGACAACTTTTAAGAAGACAAAAATAAAGTGAAACATTTTCTTTGTTATTCGTGCTGCTCAACACTCGTCAAACACACTTTCAAAGACGCACACAGGGCGACAACAGGCCTAAACAAGTTGTCTACCAGGGGTCCCCAAACTACGGCCTGAGCGCCCACGTTTGGACCTGCCAGAGACACTTTATTTATAAGGATTCCTCTGTCAGGAAGAACCTCTATAGTAATTGTTGGTATTATTAGGATTTCTCCGGAAGGAGAACAGGTGACTCACGACTCCCAGATGACGAGTGGCCCATGTGTGCCCACAGGTGGCTGATGGTTTTTCAAACCTTATTGTGTTCGAGATGACATAACTCTGAAGTACCCTGCAAAGTTCCACCTTGATATGTGAAATTATGACTGAATTACAGCTGTTTGAGCTTGGACCAAATCTGACAATACTTGCCATAGGAAAACCTCTTATTGTATTATCCAGTTACTGACAATAGTAAAATCCAAATTTGGGAAGGGCTCAATTGGATGATATGTTGGGCTGGTAAACGACAGGTTGTATTAGCTTTAATGAAGTATATTGATTGTTCAGGTGGATCCCTTGCCTGTTGCGCAAATTCATTTAAGCCAGGACAAATCGCCACTGATGATAAGCATGATTTGAAATGTCCTTCCATGACAAGTTATGGCACCCCAAACAACCTTTTTAAAGAACTACGAGTAAGCTATTCTTTACAGCAGCAAGGGATGATATAAATACCCCAAACCATCGTTTGAAGATTTTACTCCGTTGAGAAGCAGTAACGGTGGGGTCACACATTTTTTTGAGTTTTTTTTTAGGCTCACATTCTGACGGCCGTGATCACCGCCCCTCCTCCACCCCCTGGCTCAGGGAAGGGGAAACTGTCTGGGTCAGCAGGCTCTTCTGGGGAACTGGAGGTTCTCCCTTCGTCCTGGTTGATCGGGTGCTCGACGGCAAACTGAGACTGGAAGAGGGTCTGGACGTGGGTGAGGAAGGGGTCTCCCTCCCCGTCTCCCAGGGGCTTCAGGTACCGGGCGAGAGAAGACAACATCTGGATGGAGGGAGGGAGGGGAGGGGGAGACAGAGAGTGAAAAAGAGGCAGATAGAGAGAGTGAGAGAAAAAGAGAGAGAGAAAAAGAGTGAGAAAAAGAGAGAGAAAAAGAGAGAGGGGCAGGGTGAGATGGGGGTGAAGACCCAGGGTAGAGAGTAGTTGTTTCTCCTCCGAAGGGCTGGTGTGTGTGGTCCTACCTTCTCCAGGCAGGTGAGGTGAGAGTCTCTCCTGAACATCCTGCTCATCCAAACTCTCCTGTTCAACACAGACACACAGCCAGCTCACAAACAAGAACACAACACTGCTCCAACCGTGTGTGTGTGTGTGTGTGGGGCCAGTGCTCACTCGTGTGTATGGGCACCGATTTCTGTGAAATTGTTAACCCTTATGCTACCTTTGGGTCATCGTGACCCACAGCCATGCTGTGACATCTTTTCAGAATACAGAAATAAAGTGAAACATTTTCTTTGTCATTCGCGCTGTGTCAGGCTCGTTGTGACCCAGTGTGTCACTTCTCAAACACACACTTCCAAAGACACACACATGGAGACGACAGGCCTAAACAGGTTGTCCGCCAAGGGTACAAACTTCATAAACACATCTTTAGACTTTAATATTACTGTAATACTGTCTGACTCACAGAGTCAGATTGTTCCAGAGATAGGGTACCTTAAGGGCTGCGCACTGTTCCAAAAACAGTGGAGTGAGATTTGGTGGGGCCAACCAATATTGCAAAACTGCAAAGCAACCCCCCCCCCTCCCACCCCGAGACCCCCCCCACCCCAGTTATCTCAGGTGTTTGCGCGTCTATGTTAATTCACTCCGTGTGCCAGTGCCTGTGTCCAATACTGTTGACAGCGTTAGCAGAGCTACTTGGTTGACATTTCCTTTTCAGCATGAGATATATAAGGTGTGAAGTGAGAGCGCGTGAGCTGGTTGAAGTGCATGAGAGATGGCAGCCGCAGCTTGCTTATCAGAACCACGTCGATGATGGCCGATTAGCTGGAAGAGTTGTGGTAAGGCGTCACAGGAAATAGAAGAGATATAGATTATGGAAGCTGCCTTTTCTGCCCTCAGCCCGCTCCCCAGTCAGAAGTCTTCTACAGCCCAGTGGAGACCCAGTCTGAGAGAGAGATGGTTCCTGTCCTGATGCTGGTGGTCATGTTCTGGAGCACAGGTAGGGCTCTGTTGTATCTGTACAGTGTAGGATACAGTACTCTAGGGGGTTAAATATTGGTCAAACATCCAAAACTCATTCCCCTGTGGTTGAAAGGAAGATGGGAAACTGAACAGTGTATTAGCATGAACCAAATAATAATAAATGTCTTATACTGGTATAGGCCTGTATTGGTGTATATTCACATTTAGTCATTTAGCAGACGCTCTTATCCAGAGCGACTTACAGTAAGTACAGGGACATCCCCCCCCCGAGGCAAGTCGGGGGGGAATGTCATTTGTCACAGTGGGGAATCGATACGGCAACCTTCTGATTACAAGCCCGACTCCCTCACGGCTCAGCCATTTGACTCCAACCAACCATCTAATATAGTGCTGTCCTATACTGGTATAGACCTGTATTAGTGTATAGTACCGTCCTATACTGGTATAGACCTGTATTAGTGTATAGTGCTGTCCTATACTGGTATAGACCTGTATTAGTGTATAGTACTGTCCTATACTGGTATAGACCTGTATTAGTGTATATGGTACTGTCCTATACTGGTATAGACCCGCATAAATGTATTTTAGAAAGAAGAAGGTGTTTTGTGCTTAAGTTACGTTTGTGAAAAGAAACAAGCACATGAAACATAGCTGTTAAATAAATAAATTAAACACAAATATACTCTTGCACAATCACTCTCTCTCACACACACACACACACACTAACCCTCAAATACACACCAATACACACATACTACCGTGGGCATTCTTACACACACTAACCTTTTCTCTCACACACACACTAACCCTCACACACACACACCCTAACCCTCACACACAGGCACACACACACACAGGTACACACTCGCGCACACACTCTCACGCCGATACGCACACTACCACAGGCACTCATACGGACTGAACACAGGACAGCATTAGCTACAGGGGCTGTTCCAGGCAGCACACAGCTACCAGCTAACAGGTTCTCTACAACCAGGAGCTGTGTTTGTTGGCCCAAAAATACTGGGTATTATACCGTAAAGGAAATCTGAATAGGATCTGAAAGAATCTATTCCTTCATGAATGATTGCACGTCTGGCCAGACCATAGCTATGGACGTTGTGGTAATAGAGCTGTCTTGTTCTGGTGTAGACATACAGTACTGGAAAGTCATGGTGAGGTTCTGTTCTACATTGTCTCCTCAGGTCTCCAGGATGAAGTCACTGATGAACCTCCAGGTTGGTAGAATATGCTACCATGGCAACTAACAGGCTGTTTAAGACTACTGTTTTGAATTATGAAAGTACATGACCTAGTCTAGTGTCTGTGTGTCAGTCTAGGGAAACAACTATTTTAGGGTTGGGGTTAAAGGTCAGGGGTTGTTTCTGGACAGGACTGGACAGAGAGTCAGAGGACCTGACTGTCTCCTGTCTCTCCAGGTTCTGATGTGAGGCTGGAGGGAGGAGATGGTCGCTGTGCTGGTGGAGTGTTGATGAAACACCAGGGAGAGTGGAGGAGAGTGGGCTGGATGTCTACCTGGGACCTGAGAGCTGCAACTGTAGTGTGCAGACAGCTGGACTGTGGTTATGCTGTTTCAACAAGATACACTCATGATAAACATACTGTATGGAGGTTTAGATCTCGCTGTGTTGGGTCTGAGTCTGCACTGAGGGAGTGTGTAACAATGGAGAGAAAACTTTCCACTTCCCCTACCCTGGAGGTGACCTGCTCAGGTAATACACACATCATGTTGTTATATTCAGCTGATGATGTTGGCAGTCACACATTACTGAGTCTCAACCTATCACAATAGCTCTCAGCACATTACAGCAGATACATATCTACATTGTTTTAAATGCTAATGAAGGTTTTCTAGATTTACTTAATTCAAGGCTGTTATCTGTTTTGTAACCTTAGAAGAAGGATTATTGCCCTCATAAGCTCCTGTCATTTCATAACACGTGCCAAGAACCATAAGTGAGCTTTGTGTTTAGACCTACATGTAAACATTTTTTTCAAAGCATTTGAACTTGAAGGTTAGTTGCTTCTTACATTCTTGTTTGTTTACGGTTCTTCTTCTTTCTTGTCTTATAAGGAGGGTTTTCCGGGATTGCCTTCTCGCTTCTGCTGGTAACCCTCGTGTTTCACGTCACAACGCTGTGAATTGTGGGCAATTCCCTTAGCCAAAGTCTCCCAAAATGCAGACTTATGAAAAATGGGCCTAAAGGGCCAAAAATGTCTGCCAAAGTGCCCTTACGCACTTAATTTGACAGTAGAACAGCCCTGAGTCCTTACAGAGTTAGAGAGAAGGCTTCTGTGAGTATGGAGATTGAGATTGGGGGTGAGTCTCCACCTGTCACAGTAGCTGTTATTAAAGATTTACAGCAGACTACTGCCCCCTACAGGTGTCATCAGGAACAGTCTCTGGTATCATGATGTTATTGTTTACAGTTTCATGCTGATGGGATTATGACAGTTGAAGGAGACAAGTGTTTGTCCTGCTGTTTGAATGTTCTCTCTTTACTCCTTTGTTTGCAGATATCCTGTTCCAGCCCAATATCTCCCTGTCTTCCTCCATGCTAGGGGTCTCCCAGGACCAGCAGCAGGGGCTGCAGGTGTTCAGGGACCACAGCTTCACCATCACCTGCTCCATCCAGCCACAGTACCCAGGAGGCTCCTTCCACCTCATCTTCACTGGCTCCAACACAACCCTGACACACACCCTCACAGCTGTCAATCACTCTGCCAACTTCCTGTTTCCTGCTGCAGACCACGCCCACAAAGGAAATTACAGCTGTGTTTATGAAGTCTACGTTTTCTCTCATAAATTCACCTCTGAGAGTGAGCTCCTCTTTCTCGCTGTTGCAGGTTAGTGAAAATGGTGTGCAAAACCACAACCTGCAACTTTTAAGTCCATCAAAAGGGCTGCCTATAAACTTTTCTGGAAACTTAGTGGGGGCTGGTCTTGAGTAAACCTAACTGCCAGTCATTTGAGTCCTGTGGTGATCTGCAGGTAGACACCTCCAGAATGTGTCAGTAGCAGTCACCTAGGTCACTGCTCAGCTCCACACTCTAAAAACAAGTAGCAGCACATTAGACTGGAGATGGAAGTTACAGGATGTGTCTTTACCTTGGTAGTTGACATCCTGATCCGATGATGATCACTCTCTTCATCCGCGGTGTTTCTGTTCCAGCCAATCATCTGCCAGCTTTCATCGTCAGAGTGGTGGTGGTGCTGCTGACTCTGCTGACGTCCAACACTGCCCTCTATCTGTACTTTAAGGTACTGTCGTTTGTTCATGTCACATTTCTCCATGTTTTCCCCTTTTCCTGAGTCTCTTGTGTTGTGTCTCTCCAGACCCCCAGGAAGCCTGCAGAGAGGGGGAGCATGGAGCTGGTCTCCCTGCATTCCAGTGCTGAAGCTGGGCCAGGAGAGGAGAGAGCAGCCCAGAGGATGGAGCAGGAGGAGAGTGCTGTCTAGATGCTGATCTGAGGTCAGTCATGGAGTCCCTGCCAATGGTGACTGACAGCACTGGGAGAAGCTGGTCTGATCCTGGATCTGGGTCTTTGGACCAGTTCCACCGAGATTACTTTAATATCGGCAACATCATCGAGTGTTAATCACCGTTTTATCTTTTCTTGTTAGAATAGCTGTTGAAATAACTGTTGATGGTAACTTTTCTTTTCTATAGCACATATATGTTTCATCATGGTTGCTTCATTATTAATGTTTACTTGAATAGCTTAGTATCTGTAATAGGAGTAATATTGTGTTTTTCTCTTTTTGTAAAATATTTTTTTGTACTTTTATTTGAATTTATTTTGTATACACAAAAAGGTTTTGAAAGGTTGAAATAAAAATTGATTAAAAAGTTTCTAAACAAAAGTTTGCATCATTGATGAGTACTTCATGATGACTCTACTGTACTCTATTGTACTCTGCTTTCTTCGACAGTCTTTCATGCTTTCATCTTTCATCAACAGTCTGACCAATGTCCCTAACAGTCGCTACAGGTCGCTTTAGCAGTCTCCTTTGTCGTCAAACAACGTAATTTTTAGAATGATGCTGAATAACAAAGGTGGTAAACTCGCTAAAGTCTTCTTTGTTTTATTAGTTTATACTTATACCAGATCCAGATCTGGTTCTGTCGAGGTAAAGAGAGCACTATCTTACACACCATGAAACACTGTCAACAGATAACACACACCATCTAAAGTTGATAGTTAAAAACTTGTTGCATATAGTATGACTTTGCAGTAATTTAACAGTCCAACGGTAACCAGTCTTAAAAAGTATATACACAGAATACAATCGTAGGGAGATTAGAGTAGATAGTCGTGGCCTGTGAGCAGTACAGATCCTAGGTTTAACTGGAAGGGACTGGGGGGCTGTGTGTCGTCTGGAGGGGGGGAAGACTCGGGGTCCCAGTCTGGCTCCACGTCCTGGACCTCCGTGGTCTCCGCCCCACCTCCACCCCCTGGCTCAGGGAAGGGGAAACTGTCTGTGTCAGCAGGCTCTTCTGGGGAACTGGAGGTTCTCCCTTCGTCCTGGTTGATCGGGTGCTCGACGGCAAACTGAGACTGGAAGAGGGTCTGGACGTGGGTGAGGAAGGGGTCTCCCTCCCCGTCTGCCAGGGGCTCCAGGTACCGGGCGAGAGAAGACAACATCTGGAGAGAGGGAGGGAGGGGAGGGGGAGACAGAGAGTGAAAAAGAGGCAGAGAGAGGGAGAGAGGGGGCGGGGGGGTGAAGACCCAGGGTAGAGAGGAGATGTTTCTCCTCGAGGGCTGGTGTGTGTGGTCCTACCTTCTCCAGGCAGGTGAGGTGAGAGTCTCTCCTGAACATCCTGCTCATCTGAACTCTCCTGTTCAACACAGACACACAGCCAGCTCACAAACAAGAACACAACACTGCTCCAACCGTGTGTGTGTGTGTGTGTGACCAGGGCTCACCCGTGTGTGTGTGCGTATTTCTGGACGATCCACTGGGCCCTCCGGGTCATCTGACCCCAGTCGGGGACTTCCTGTGAGGACAGGAAGTCGAACCTGTAGGGGAGCTCTGACAGAACAGAGACACAAGAGGCGACACACTCAGAAACCACACTCCACCTGAACGCCCACGGGTACAGGTGTGTGTGTGTGTGACTCACTCTGAGGCCCAGTGTGGCCCTGGTGCGTGCTGACCACCAGGCAGGTGGTGTGGGAGTGGGGGGAGGTGTTGGAGGGGTCGTAGGGGCTCACTATCATCCCTATGAAGGGGGCTCCGCCACGGGAGAAATAACTCTGCAGAAGACACAAACGTCAACACACACATAGGGTGTGGATGCATAAGTGTGTGTTTGTGTGTGTGTGTGTAGGGGTGGGGGGGTACCTGGAACTGGTCCTGGGTGTGGATGTCCCTGAGGGAGGGGTTGGGGTGGAAGGTGGGGTGAGAGTGGTACCAGCCCACCACACTGTGTCCCAGGGCCGACAGCAGCTCACAGGCCTGAGTCTGGGACAGGGGGTCCATCTCACACTGGAGCCCTGTGCTCACGCTGTTACACGGCTCAGCTGCAAAGATCTGCATACACACACACACACACATCCACACATGAGACACGGTCACTCATGTACAAACACTTTTACTTTCTTTTTTTCATCATCATCCTCCTCCTCCTCTTCCTCACCTGCAGGACTTTGTCTTCCTCGTTGTAAGCCCCCCCCAATAACCCGATGACCTCACACCTGGACACATGAGCATGCTGGGAAACACACACTCAGTTGGTGAGTTCATCTCAATCATGGAACGGCCATTACTGTCATCACAGTGAGAGAGCAAGAGAGAGTGTGTGTGTGTGTGTGTGTACCATATCCATAATAAGGAGGGCCTCTGCACAAACGATCACTTGGAAGGGCTCCTGGAGACAGAGATACAGGGGGGTTAGAGGCAGTAGCAGGTCAGAGGCAGTAGCAGGTTAGAGGCAGTAGCAGGTTAGAGGCAGTAGCAGGTCAGAGGCAGTAGCAGGTCAGAGGCAGTAGCAGGTTAGAGGCAGTAGCAGGTCAGAGGCAGTAGCAGGTCAGAGGCAGTAGCAGGTCAGAGGCAGTAGCAGGTCAGAGGCAGTAGCAGGTCAGAGGCAGTAGCAGGTTAGAGGCAGTAGCAGGTCAGAGGCAGTAGCAGGTCAGAGGCAGTAGCAGGTCAGAGGCAGTAGCAGGTCAGAGGCAGTAGCAGGTCAGAGGCAGTAGCAGGTCAGAGGCAGTAGCAGGTTAGAGGCAGTAGCAGGTCAGAGGCAGTAGCAGGTCAGAGGCAGTAGCAGGTCAGAGGCAGTAGCAAGTCAGAGGCAGTAGCAGGTCAGAGGCAGTAGCAGGTCAGAGGCAGTAGCAGGTCAGAGGCAGTAGCAGGTCAGAGGCAGTAGCAGGTCAGAGGCAGTAGCAGGTCAGAGGCAGTAGCAGGTCAGAGGCAGTAGCAGGTCAGAGGCAGTAGCAGGTCAGAGGCAGTAGCAGGTCAGAGGCAGTAGCAGGTTAGAGGCAGTAGCAGGTTAGAGGCAGTAGCAGGTCAGAGGCAGCAGCAGGGTTACATGTGACTAACTGATCTGTTCACCTGTCTGTCCTCTCCGAACGCCCGGCACGGAATCAGCTGGAAGGGATCAAACCTGAGGACAGAGGCAGGGAGGGAGCGGGGGTGAAAGGAGAGAGCGAGAGGGAGCGAGAGAGGGGTCAGTGTAGCTGTTTTCTTAGTGTGGTTAATGTCCTTCCTTCGTGGACCAGGTGTGTGTGTGTGTGTGTGGGTGTGTGTGTGTGGTGCTGGCTGGCGTCCAGCCTCCGCTCACCCTCGGAGCCTAGGGACCTTGGAGGGGCGGGGCTGCCTGCTCAGCTCCTCCTCTCTCCTCCGCAGCTCCTCCACACTCAGGTGCTGAGGGGGGGCACCACAGGATCAATACACCACCACATCTACAGAAGAGTGTGTGTGTGTGTGTGTGTGTGTGTGTGTGTGACGTACCTCGTACGTCTGTCCCTCCAGATCTTTAGGATCACACCAGTTCCCCCCCAGATCCCTCACACGCCTCTTCCTGGTCCGCTAGACACACACACACACACCTAATGAGCAACCAGCAATACAGGAGCTGTTCATGTCCTAGGTCAGGGCTGAGAGGTCAGGGCTGAGAGGTCAGGGCTGAGAGGTCAGGGCTGAGAGGTCAGGGCTGAGAGGTCAGGGCTGAGAGGTCAGGGCTGAGAGGTCAGGGCTGAGAAGTTAGGGCTGAGAGGTCAGGGCTGAGAAGTTAGGGCTGAGAGGTCAGGGCTGAGAGGTCAGGGCTGAGAGGTCAGGGCTGAGAGGTCAGGGCTGAGAGGTCAGGGCTGAGAGGTCAGGGGTCAGAGCTCACCATGCTCTGCAGTCTCTGGGCCAGCTGGTAGGAGTCCAGGGCATCTCTGCCCTCCCTGGGCCTGGCTCGGTCCACCACCCTGGGCCGGTTATACACCGCCTGCTCTGCAGGGGGCGACAGAGGATCCAGGACCAGATCAGTCAGGAGAGAGGGAAGAGGAGGCCATGAAGCAAGACTTTAAGAGACTGATGTTGAGGTGCTGATGTCTGTAAGCTTCTGTAAAGCTTTAACATGTATGTGTATGTTCCATGGCTCTGGTCAGTCCTAGTTACCACAGTTGAAGTTGATGGCTCCTATCAGCTCGAGGTAGGTGTGGATCCTGCCAATACAGTTGACATCTCCACAGTTCTTCAGGCCTGGACGTACCGACGTCTTGTTCAGGTACCTGGGCTTACTCCTTACCCTGTCACACACACACACTCGTTACCCACTGGTTTACCACAAGTCCAGGAGTATGTCTGTGTGTGTGTGTGTGTGTGTGTGTGTGTACCATTGGTCCAGAATGTAGTTTCTTATCTTCAGGTATCTCTCTGGTGTCTTGGACGAACGTCCCTCAAAGAACTCTGGGAAAGCCTGCTTCTCCTCCTCAGCGATGGCCTCCGCGTCCAACTGGACTTCCTGTTCTGGGGCCTTCAGCTCCTCCTCTTCCTCTTCCTCCCCTTCCTCTGTGATTCGTTCAGACACAGACATCTTTCATCAAGACATAATGTAGTTGGCACAGGCTGTCCGGGCCCACTAAAGATCACATCTGTTGTTTTAACACAGAAGAACATGAACAGAGGGAGAGGGGATGGACACCAGCTCCAGATGTCCCCCAGGTATGGATTACCTGCATGGCTGCTGTCTCCTTCGTGACTTTCTTCTTCAGGGCTCTCTGGTTGGCTCTGGTGAGGCCCCCCCTCCATCCTGGTCTCTCCCTCCTCCCCAGCCTGGAGGTCGCTGAAGGGCGATGAGGGCACCTCAGCCTGCCCATGAACGGCAGCCTGCTCTGGGCAGGGCACGTGAAGGAGACAGGGGGGCCTGGGTCTCTGACCGAGAGGGGATGGAGGGTTGTGGATGGACTGGTCCTGTGTGTCCCCTCCTTGGACGTTCTCTCCCAGACTGGTCTCTCCCTGCTCTGGCTCCGTGCGAGGGACGTCCCCGCGGGGGGGCTCCCCAGACAGGACTCCCCCTCCCCTGGCCCCTCCCTCGTCGCTCAGGTCGTCTGTGATGTCCACCTCCTGCTCCTCGTCATCAGACAGCCTCTCGATGCGCACGGCGTTGGCCAGCGCGGCCGCATGGCTGGAGCTGGACTCTGGGGCTCGGCCCGGGCCCTCCTCACCAGAGGGGGGCACTGCAGAGCTGGGCTCGGATTTATCCTGCAGGCAGAAACCGGAGGAGATGGACAAATCTAATAAGCCTGGAGAGAACAATGAGGACACACCCAGATTGTAAGAGAAGAGAGGAAGAATGGGAGAGAGAAAGGAGGGTGACAAGAGGAGGAGGGAGAGAAAGCGAGGGGTGGAAAGGGAGGGCAGCTGTACCTTGTGCTTGAAGTACTGACGTGCGTAGCTCTTCACCTGGAGGACTGTCTTGCTACCTAACAGCTTGGAGATCTTCGTCCACCTGCGACCAAACTGAGTCTGGACCACACAGAGCAGAGACACAGCTTAACACCTTCCTGAGGACGGCAAAGGAGAGGCTCTATCCAGCTACAGTCTGGCTGGAGGACTGGTCTACCTAGCTGCTGTAACTAGCTGCTTTACCTCGCTACAGTGTCTGGCTAGCCAGCACACAGCAGTGGTCTGGGCTGGGGTGGATGTAATCTTACCAGGCCTATCTCAAAGAGCTCCTTCTCCTGTTGAGACCAGCGACTGGAGGAGCCAGGGACAGAGAGCTTGGCTGGAGACCTGGAGGAGAACACAACGGTGGTTACCGTGGGAACCTGGATAGGAGATGACCACAGCAGACTGAGCACGAGTCGACGGAGGCAGAACTCACTTCTTCACTTTGGGCTTGGAGGTTGGGTTATTCGGCCAAACATTCTTTGGCATTTCCTTTCCAGTCAGATAATACCTGAAGTTACGCTTAAGGACAATACTAGACATCTTAAAGAGAGTGATACTGATATACAAATAGTATTTTCAAATTACATTTAAACATTTTTAGGCTTGATCATGGTAGTACGTGTATGGGAGGGATACTGTTCTTCGAGTAACATGTTCTCTATGACTTCTCTGTTCTCAGCAGTGATGGTGCTGTCTAGTTCCCATGGCTGGAGAAGACACAGGAAAATATTCATATTAGCAATCCACTTGAGTAAGTGAAAAGTTAACAAGTATAATTTGACTGCCCGGGCCAACAGTTACCAGGATTCCAGTGCTGGTCTTCCAAGCTGACTCCAGGAACTGGTTTTGAAGAAGTCCGTCTCCTTCCAAGGTTCTAAAACGGAAATGACATCTCAACATTTAACATAAAGCCAAACACTTTTAGCCGACTGAGTACATATTGTGCACGCAGTGCTAGTGTGGGCGTGACAACGGTGTCAGCACTACTGCTACAAGACAAAACAACAGCAGCACATTTAGAAGGAAGATACATATTTTACATATGCAATATTTCACATAAGCAACAAACTCAAACTTGTGTACCAAAATGGCTATCATTATTAAATTACTATGCGTTATCAGTTGTCGTAGCTCATCCGAGTCTGCCAGTGCTAGCTAATTTTGCTAGCTAGGCTCGCTAGCTTGTATAGCTTAGTGTTATCTACTACTGTACAATGCTGTTGTACAGTTTGCGAGTTTCAATTGTTAGTATATTTTTCTTTGTATATTTATAAGACATTACAGGGTTCTTACCCCACACTGGCATCATACTCATCACCCTCAATATCAACAACATCCAATTCGTCCGCCATGTTGTTTCCATCAACAGGAGCCGGGGCGTTTCCGCTAGTGGATTCCCTCTACAGCGCACCCATGTGATTGGCGTGAGAACAGACCGTGCCAATCAGAAAGATGACATCCTTCACAAGTACAGATACTCGTTCAAAAATACGGATCGTTACTTAAACTTGTTTTAGTGTCACGCTGGTAACTAGACCTCACATCATATTTGGGTAATTGTCAACCTTTTTTTCAAATATTTTTTAGACCTTTAGAATCGTTTTTTCGAACCTTGTTAGAAACGTTTTTTTGTAACATTTCAAGAATTTTTGCATTCTTCGTATGGCTCTAGTAACAACAATCACAAACTGCTTTGCACATGAAACGAATCAATTTGCATTTCCGGTAGTAAGACCACTTACATAGAACTACACTACAAGACATTAACTGATAGAACCAATAGTATGAAAACCCATAAATGGACGGGCCACCAAGTGGCACTGTCGACCGTTAGACCCTTGAGGCCTTCTCTTCTTCCATCAAAAGGCCTGTGCATTCCAAGACTCAGCCATTGTATACTTTGATGAAGCCATTAGATTCCCGTTCCTGCTGTGAACCCAATCTCCACATTCCCCGTCCTGAGTGCTGCACGTAATGTAGCCTGACAGACACAAGACATAATGGCAAAAATCTCGCTAACACAACTGCAGGATACTCCGCCAGGCCAGTAAATGTGGTCGGTGAGTACGAACGAAGTGTTGATCTTCAGGGATGAAATCCAGGCCATCCTTTAAAACCCACCAGGATATCTGAAGCTCTAGTCAAGCTGCATCTATAGGGACTGTAAAGTGCCTGTTTTGCTATCCGGCTCATGTCAACTGACAGCTACTGTAAAAGTAGCAAAAACAAAAATGTAAAGGCCATATTTCAATAATTCATTTGACAGGTACACGATGTAAATGCTGTTTCAAAATCATCAATCTGTGCGACACAGAATTCAGAAATCGCTAATTTTAGTAATTTTAAGAAACGGGAGACAAATGAAAGAGGACAAAATGTTTTATTTAGAAATTCACAGTTTCTAATGGCACTACATTTTCGTAGTTACACTCACTCCCGCTCATAAATACTGTGCAGCTCTTTTCTCTGAGTACTCAGAGACAGAGAGTGAGAGAAAGAAAGAGAGAGACAGACAAAGATAGAAATAGGAGAGCAAGAGAGAAGCTTATAAAGAAAGCACTTGACGTACAAGGTAGTATAGAAAAATTAAAACAAAAGGCTTGAGGAGTTATACAAAGTGCACACTGGGCTCCTAGGAGGGCTCGCGGGGCCTTCTCGTGAACCACTTTCTCACAGGATACGCAGATTAATCAAAAGTAGTCTTTCTCCTTCCACACAGACACAGAGAGGACATAGAAAAACTCTCGCATGCACACGCAACCACAAGCACTCGTATACAAGAATGTATTTATACGCAAAAAAAAACAAAAAACATTTCATACAAAAAGAGGGTTTTGATTCGCTGGGTCCGTGGAACACGTAAAATCACATTAGAATGGGGCGTTCCAAACTCAAAACGTTCCGAACGTTCCCTTTATCAGCCCTCCGCCCCTCCTCGTGCTTCACCCAGCATGCTTACAGTAAAAACGATTGAACAAAAATGATGACACGACTCAATGGACAATAGAAGAGAGAAAAGGAGAGAAGAAGAGAGAGAGAAAAGCTAGTCAGAAGAACAGATGTGGTCCGATGAGGGTTAGGTGTGTCTGCTAGCCGGAGCAGCAGTGGTTAGTTAAAAGAGTTGGAGTAAAAACAGTTCTCTATCATAGATTCCTGCAGGCCGGGCCAGGTCATACTGACAGATGTGAGGAGGGGGGGGGGGGGGGGGTGTTAGTATGCAGAGGTAATCAGAGCTTGGGAGGAGTGTGATGTCATGTTACAGAGTTCGCACTCCCCTTCTCTCAGAACAATACTCTCCAACCCAGCCATGAACACAGCCTGTCAGAGCGCACACACACACACACACACACACACACACACACAAACACACACGTGTGAACATGCGTATCCCTGATTTCCTTTTCACTTCTGAATATCAAGAACACAAACATTCACATCTGAAAAAAAAAAAAAAGTCATTTTTTTCGTTCGATTTTTAACCTTCAGATCTGTTATGTGCAAATCAATACCAAGAAGAGACAAACAAACACACACACACACACACACACACTCCACCTGCTCTCTTATCTTACAATTATTCTGTCCCAAAACAACAAAAGTAGCGTTCCCAGTCCTCCAGTCTGACCTAGTGAGAGTTAGATTATCCAGTCTGACTGGTGTCACATACTCACCCAGTAAGGTCGTCACCAAAATTCAGTCATCAAACGTAACGTACAGTTCTACTCTGAGGAATACAGTCGTCCTTGGCGACCGCCTGTGCGAGGCCGAGCGAAGCTAGAAGGGCTAGAGTTGGACCGGCTGCCTCCAGCCGGACTGAGCCTGTGAAGAACCTCCCATATGTCTGTACCGAGGTGTGCACCTGTCCTACCCATGATCTGAGACTGTGTGTGTGTGTGTGTGTGCATACCCTGGGGGCCTGCGAGCAGAAGGGGGGCGCTGCGGGGGCCAGAGACTTTAACCTGCAGAACACAACTGGGGAGGCTTTTAAATAAATAAATAGATAAATAAAACCGGCCCCCTAGCGCCTCCCGTAGGAGAACGGGAGAGACGGCAGGGAGACCAGGTCCCTGTGCGCTGGTCTCCCTCAGAACAAGGAGGCCAAGCTGTGCCCTCTGGCCAACCCTCGGAACGCCGTCTACCAGGGTTGTGTGTGCGCGTGTGTGTGCGCGCGCGCGTGTGTGTATGTGTGCGAGTACGTGTCGGTATGATTATGTGTGCGAGTACGTGTGTAAGTGAAAGAGAGTGCTCAAACCAAAACGCACTGAGGTCTTCACACCAAACCGATCCCTACGACGACGACGACCAGCGGCCCTCTCCCCGGGCGGCTCCTGTACAGGACGGGCAAAAACAGAACGAACGCAGCAGACCTGCAACGTGCACCCACGTGACTACAGCCTTTACAGTAAACAATCCCTGTTCTTATGTGTGTGTGTGTGGCAGTGTGTGTGGTTGTGTGTGTGTGTGTGTGTAGTTTGGGCCCAGCCCAAATTACACGTGAAGGTAGGAGTGATGTGTGAGAGGATGATGAGAGGATCATTAAACCACACCCAGTAAACCTTTGTCAGGACTGACGGACTCTTTCTCCTGTTACTGTGTTAGAGGTGGAGGGGTGTGGGTGGCACACACACACACACACACACACCTTGAAGAGTGCGTCTTCATTCAGCTGTGTTGTCTGGGTAGGAGGTGGTGGACTGAGAGAGAAGGAGGGTGTGAAGAGTTGACACCCTGGTCCCATAAAAACGACTGTGGTCGTGTTAGCTCTGAACATCCGAATGGACAGAATGTGAATGTGTAGGACAGGTGGAGAATGAGAGGGAAGGGTGGAGGGGTTAGAAAAGATGCTTATCGTGCTGCACAGTTCTCTCAGTACGATTCATTTCATTCGTAGGAGCAGCTTCGTACCTCCGGAGGCCAGAGGAGAGGCAGGGGACTGGAGTGGAAGCTCCGCCCCGCTAGCACCTCTCCTCTCTGGGCACCGGAGTTGGATGTGGCCTGCTGACGCCAAACTCTGATGGAGCAATGTGCTTGTCCAGTAGAAAAACGGACTTTACATCCCACCATATTGTCTTTGTCACTTCTAAAATAAAATAAAAAAACACAATTCTTCGAGTTTCTGTTTCTGTAACCGGTAAAAGCTCTAGAACATATAAAAAGGCACATGACCGCAGAGAGGTTTCTGATTGGTGGGTGGGGGGGGGTAATGTCTGAAGAGGGGCGGCTGATGCCGGGCAACTGTTGCCATGGCGTCTGAGCTCCCCCTGTGGGCCTAGTTTCTGATAGGAAAAGTGGCCAGACCACACCCTTCCATTCTGCCCACAATGAGTCAGCACGTGTGTTTGTGTGTGTGTGTGTGTGGTCAAGTGAGTATACATCAAAGTGAGTCTGAACTTTGTAGTAAAAAAAAAAAAAGAAAAGAATTCACTTTGTGTGCATCTAAAATCAAATACATGTGTATATTCATTTGCAGGTGTGTGTGTGTGTGTGTATTTCACACGTTTCCAGTGACCGCTGTCACTCCTATGGTCCCCACACTGATCTCCTTGTTTCCCTTCATCAGCTGCTGCAGTGTGGGCAGAGACTCCACGCCGCCCCCCAACTGCACGGAGGGGAACTGCAGCTCGGCCTGCCGCGAGCGCCGGCGCTTCACCGAGCGCTTCTCCTGCCGGGACTTGGAGGGGGGGAGGGGGAGGGGCAGGGGCGGGGGGAGGGGCGGCGGGGGGTGTCCGTTGTAGAGGCCGTGGGAGATGGGGGGGAAGAATGGAGGGTGGAGGCGGCCGGTGTAGGACTCCTCAGAGTGGGTGGAGGAGCTGCTGCTCTCCCAGGGGTAGTCCCGGGAGGAGTAGGAGGAGAAGGACACCTCCTCCACAGAGGAGGGGAGGGGAGGAGGAGCGGGAGGGGGTGGAGGGGGGGGAGGAGGAGGAGGCAGGGCAGCGTGGAAGCCGTTGCACTTGGGCGCCCCGTTGGCGAGCGGGGACGGGGAGTCAGGGGCCTTCAGGAAGTCTTTTTTACAACGCTTCTTCTGATAGGAGGAGAGGAAGAGAGGGAGAGGTTAGCACGCCACACGCAGCCAATCACAGAGATGTATAGAAATACCCGCTGATCCTGTTAACCACCTCCCTGTCAACAAGAAGATCACGGAACCACTGTACCATAACTGTCCAATCTGGATAGTTCCATATGTTATCAACTGATATCCAGTATGTTAAGAGTTGATTGAGGCTCTCTGTTTTGGTGGTCAAGGCTAAGATGGAGGGGACACACACTGGGTAAAGCAGGTCAGGAGGATGATGGAGGAGGAGGATGTTCAAGGTAAGGCCTCTGATTAGCCTGGCTACCAGGCCTCCTGGAGCAGAGCAGGCCTGTGTTGCTGCCTACCCTGCCCCTCCCTGCCCCAGGCCTGCCCCCTCCCTGCCCCTCCAGGCTGCTGAACACAGCCCCCGGTAGACGGTGGTTAACAGGACCCCTCTAGTAAGACGACCCACTGGGCTGAGTGTCAACGTTGCTTCACAGCTTCCTTTCCTTGTCTCCTTCCCTTAAGTATCCTGCTAAGGTCTCAATATTAAGGTATCCCCGCTAAGTCGCTCTCGTGCCACAAAGACAAACCGCTGATTCTAGCGGGGAGAAGAATCGAGGGAAGGAAGCCGTCTTCTAATTGCTGAGACGCAGCCCCCGGGTCCTAGAGCCCGTCCACACAAACGCAGCAGCTAAGATGGCCGCCAGGGCCCAACAGCAGCGGTGAGAATGGAAACTGTACCTTTTTCTCTGGAGTAAACCTTAGAGGTTCTACAATGTACAAGTCATCGGGACCTACTGAACAGGGGAGAGAGGGGGCAGGTTAATGATGGAATGGGGGAAAACAGGAACACATACATGTACAAGCATGACACAACCTTGCAAGTAGTAGGACTAACTCCTTGCCAAACCATCCTGGTTTAAAACGCACTGGTGCGCTAGCGGTCAGACAGGTGAAGCGCGCTGCGCGCTCAGTAGTTCTGAACGAGGAGAAGCGAGGTGCGTTCTGCAGCTGGGGTTTTACTACTTGCAACGTTCCAACACTGGAGCCAGCCCAAAGCACTGAGGTCTACTGCTGTGGTCAGTTCTCTCTGAGTATGAAGGCAAGCTGGGAATGACAGGCTGGCGGGTGCGCATACACACACGCGCGCACACACACACACACACACACACACACACTCGCACATACGGCGGAGGGAGAGAGAAAAACAAGAGGGAGGTCTATGTTTCCTGGCTGCCTGAGTGACAGAGCTGGACTGGTCATGTATACAGAGAGAGAGAGAGAGAGAGAGAGAGAGACAGAGAGACACAGAGACAGAGACTGACAGAGAGACAGAGAGACAGACAGAGAGACACAGAGACAGACAGAGAGACACAGAGACAGACAGAGAGACACAGAGACAGACAGAGAGACAGACAGAGAGAGGCAGAGACAGACAGAGAGAGGCAGAGACAGACAGAGAGAGGCAGAGACAGACAGAGAGACAGAGACTGAATGTGACTGACAAAGAAAGGGAGAGACAGAAAGCCAGAGAGACAACGTGTGATTGCAGAGGTGTAGTGTGGTCTGGTTTGGCCAGGAGGGGTTGGTCTGTCCAGATGCTACCGGGGAAAAGCGACCACGGACAACACCACTGAGACAGGACAGGAGACAGAGGAGAGACAGTGTGTGTGTGTGTGAGGAGGGGGCGAGGAGAGGAGGAGAGGGGAGGAGAGAAGAGGGGGGTGCCCCTCCTACCTTCTGTGGAGGTCATCTGGAAGGACTTGGAGCGGACAAGAGGACAGGACACCCTGCGCTTCAGACTCATGTCATCATAGGAGGAGAAACACCTGAGACACACACACACACACACACACACACACACACAGAGGGGTGAGAAGCCTGGAAGCTGACAGGATGTGCAGGGAGTCACTAAACAATGCCAAAGTGAGCCCGCGTTCTATTTGACACGAAGGCAGCACAATGGATGAAGGGAAACAACCATCATGGAAGAACCGTACGAGCAGAGCAATGTGGATCCATCACACAATCCTGTGTGTGTGTGTGTGTGCGTGTGCGTGAGTGAAAGTGTGTCTTAGTAGAAGACAGCTTGTGCATCAGTATGTGTTTGTGACAATGTGGTTGTGTGATTGTGAGAGCGTGTGTGTGTGTGTGTGTGTGTGTACCTCTTGGGGCTGGGGTAGTGGGTGCTCTTGGGCGGGGCTGTGGAGGAGGTGTGTGGGTTGGGGGCGGGGCTCCTACAGCACTGCAGACACAGGAACAGGCCCAGACACAGAGCCAGACACAGACACACCACCAGGTAGATCTGACGGTCCGACACCTGTATAGACACACACACACACAAGTTTAGGACACAGTTTAGGAATAACTTCACCTGGAGGTAGTTGCGTTGAGGTGTGTGTGTGTGTGTGTGTCGTACCTCTCTCTGTAACTGGACGACCGAGACAGTGAGGTTCAGCATGAGTGTGGTGACGTTCTCCAGCTGGCTCTGCAGCATCTGGATGGACTCAGTCTGTCTCTGGTCCTGGGGGGGGGAACAGACCACCACAGGCATCATTACCCACCATCAGAGGGCTGGTCTGCAGCCAGGAGGGCTGGTCTACAGCCAGGAGGGCTGGTCTGCAGCCAGGAGGGCTGGTCTGCAGCCACGAGGACTGGTCTGCAGCCAGGAGGCCTGGTCTACAGCCAGGAGGGCTGGTCTGCAGCCAGGAGGGCTGGTATACAGCCAGGAGGGCTGGTCTACAGCCAGGAAGACCCACCTGCTCTTCAGCGATGCGCGAGGTGTTCTGCAGTTTGATGATGGTCTTGTTGAAGGCTCTCTGCATCTCCTCCATCTGCTTACGGTACCTGAGGAACACACACACACGCGCACACACACACACGGGAGCAGCTGAGTAAACGAACACGGATCAGCCTGACGTGACTGATGCTGTAGATGGCAGAGGTCAGGACAGCCAGGGGCTTCCGTCCAGGTCAGGTGACCTCCGACGTTCTCCTCACCTCTGGCTGAGCTCCTCCAGGTACCTGCTGGACAGGCTCATGTTCATCTCCAGGGCTTTGATCCTGTTGTTCAGCCTCATGAAGACGCTCTCCTTCTGGCTGGAGCCGTGCACCGCCCCCCCGTTGCCCCCTCCCCCCCCCACGTACTCCCCGGCGTTCTGCAGCTCGGCGTAGAAGTCCGTCGCCGTCCGGTGGATGTTGCCGTTCCCTCCACCCAGCAGGAGGTCCTCCACGGACTCCTCCGCCCCACGATGGGGATCCGAGGCCTGGGTAAGAGCGTCTGCCTGCTCCCCTGGGCCATGGTTCTGTTTGTCCCCACCCTCTCCCCCAGGTCTGGCAGAGTCAGAGGCTGTGTCGGGCTGGGGGGGGGCCGGGGGCAGCTCTGTGGGGGGGGGGATATCCGCGGGCCTGGTTGCCGTGGGGAGGGGCTGTATGGGCTGCTCCTTCAGGGGGGGCAGTGGGGGCTCCAGGTGGGGGGAGGCTGTCTCGGAGGCGGGGGCCAGGAGCGGGGTGCTGGGGCTGGGGGTCAGAGTGGCACTGCTGGCCTGCTGGGTCTCAGGGACCGAGACACCCTGGAGGACCGGAGGGGGGGCCAGGTCCAGAGCCAAGTCTTTGACGGGGGGCAAGGGGGTCTCCTCCTGGGTGGGGGTGGGTCGAGTGAGGGAGGCCTGGGAGAAGCTGTGGGGGGGGATGGTGGAGGTGCGGCTGGGCTCCAGCAGGATGGGGGCCTCGGGGATCTGGGTGTCCCGGGGGAGGGAGGCGGAGTGCGTGGGGGGGGAGGGAGCCTCGGAGGGGGGCGTGTCCTCGGGGGCCGCGTCCGGACCGGGCGCCTGCTCCGTGAAGGAGGGGCGCTCCTGTTGGGTTGGGGCGGGGGCCTGGGGGGCGGGTGCGAGCGCGAGCGAGGGGGCGGGGGTCTGCGGGTCGGCGGGGGCGTGCCTGGGGGGGTCGGCAGGGGCGTGGCGGCGGGGGCGTGGCGGCTGGCGCTCCTGGGCGAGGCGGGCGGAGCAGCGATGCTGCAGCAACTCCGTCAGGGTGGCCACGCACGACACAGACGGCACCGAGGACAGGGGACAGTACAGCCGGCTCTCCCTCTGCCACGCCTCCCTCCTCCTCACCTTCCTCCTCTCCTCCTCCTCCTCCTCCTCCTCTTCCTCCTCCATCAGGGTGACAGTGGACTGCCTGGGCTCCTCCTCCTCCTCCTCCACCACCAGGGTGACGATCTTTCTGTCCTCGGAGGGGTCGGGGGAGGGAGGCGTGGGGGAGGCGGAGGAGGACAAGGGGGGCTCTGGGTCCTCCTGGGGGGCGGGGGGCTCCATCACATCACCATCAGGTCTGTGGGGGGCGCGAGGGGGGGGGGAAGAGAGACAGTTAGAGACTCAAACAGCACCCAGAGCAGTTTGAGTGTGTGTATGTGTGAGAGTGTGTGTGTGTGTGTGTGCAGGATGAGACAAGTGTGACATCCTTCCCTAGTTGAGAGTGAGCGAGGTGAACGACTTACTCTGCAGAGCTGCTGGAGCTGCTGAGGGTGAGGGTGGGCTGCACCTCAGCCCTTTCCCCTGTCTCATTCTGGGCCTCAGTCGATGCGTTGGCTAGGAGGGATCAGACACACACACACACACACACATCAGCTGGAAAGCTACAAACATGGTTTCATGTGTGGACTGAGTGAGACAGAAAGAGAGATCAAGAGATGGTGTGAGAGAGAGAGAGAGAGAGAGAGAGAGAGAGAGAGAGAGAGAGAGGGAGAGAGAGAGAGAGAGAGAGAGAGAGAGAGAGAGAGAGAGAGAGAGAGAGAGAGAGAGAGAGAGAGAGAGAGAGGGAGAGAGAGAGGGAGGGAGAGAGAGACAGACGAAAAGGGAACTGAGAGCTGTACTTCCGTCTATGTGGTAGCTGGACTGCTGTCTGCTTTAAGTGTAAACAGCCTCAGCTCAGAGCAGCCAGCTGTGGGGGGGGCTGGAGCCAGCCAGGCCCAGAGTACCCGCACCCCCACCCCCTACACCCCCACCACCACCCCCACCAGGGGGTTTAGGCAAGGTAGAGAGGATGACATTTCCTGATGGAGGTGTGTGTGGGGGGGGGGGTAATTGAGGACAAGGGAGAGCGTTTCGTCAGACCTCCCTTCACTGCCCCCCCAGCCCCCCTTCACTGCCCCCCCAGCCCCCCTTAAGCCCCCCAGCCCATCAGATCAGACACTGACAGCCGTTGTTCTGCTCCGAATCTACCAACAACCTCCTGCCAGCATTGAAATAAACATCTGGCACTTAAACTAAGCCAGCATGCGCATGCACGCACACACACAAGCACAGGCTTCACACACACACACACACACACACACACACTGTATAAAAAGAGCTCTGACCCAGTTTTCAGAACCACACAATCAAAACAAGATGGAGCCGAAAAGTGGAATTCAGACCCAACCAGCCGAACAGAGCAACAAGGAGGTGGGGGGAGGGAAGGGAAGGGAGAGGAGGGAGGTTGAGGCAAGCATTTCACAGTAACTCTAAAGCAGAACCAAAACTAGCAGTGTTGAAGCCAGCAGTGTGCCAAGGGACAGGCCTCAGCTTGTACTGTCACATGACTGCTACACAGAGGCAGCGTGGCTGAGCTGGAAGTCTACTCTGATTGGAACATCTGAGCTGGAAGCCTGCTCTGATTGGATCATCTGAGCTGGAAGTCTACTCTGATTGGATCATCTGGCTGGAAGTCTGCTCTGATTGGATCATCTGAGCTGGAAGCCTGCTCTGACTGGATCAGCCTGTTAGGGTTGTTTGTTGGGTTCCTCTGGAAGGGGGAGAGGTTATATTCCCAGATGTGAGATGGCATTTGGGCAAGTTTAGGGTGAGTCAGTTTGTGGGGGTTGAGAGAGAGAGCTATTTAGATAGAGAGAGAGATATAGATAGAGAGAGAGCACTATTTAGAGAGAGACAGAAAGAGGAAAGGCCATGGTAAAGAGCACCCTTGTACACACTTTGAAGGGACAGCTTCACCAAGCTAAAGTTTACACAAGTGTATTTTTTCCCCAGTAAACTCTCGGTAAACTGCTAATTGTAGGACTGAACCAGCTTCCCTGTCTTGAACCTCTGGTATTTCTACCAGTATGGAAACCCACACTGCCAGGAATGCTGGAGAGGAGAAGAGAGGAGGGAGGAGAGAGGAGGGAGGAGGAATGTGAGGCAGGGAAGAGGGAGGGGGTCAGTACCTTCTATCGGGGCCCCCCCCTCCAGCTCAGGTTTGGCCCCCAGCACGTTGGCAGCTATGTTGTTGACCATGTTGATGATGGCATCTGTAGGGGAGTACAACACACACACACACACATCAAACTGCAAGCCTGTGCCCTGGCAGAACCCCAGCCTTTCAGACAGAGGGGCTCCAGTGTGTGTGTGTGTGTGTGTGTGTGTGTGTGTGTGTGCGCCACAGAGAGCCCAGTGTGCACAGTGAAAATATTGTGCGTCAGTAACTAGTGAACCCCGTATAGTTTGCAGGTTTAGTGAGTGTGTGGGTTTGTACATTTATATATGTGTGTGTGTGTGAGTGTGTGTGTGTGTGTGTGCGTACACAAGTCACCAAGTGGGAATATAAAAACTGAGGGAACATTCAGCACTTTCTGCTTTCCAGGAAAAGGGTCCCAAGCCTTTCCAGTGTCGAAGAAATGTACGAACACATGTGCTCATTCTAGATCTTTCTAGCCGTGTTGGAAATAAACACAGCTATTAAGAGTGTGTGTATGAAGATGTGTGTGTTTGTGTGAGAGATATAGTATACGTGTGTGTGTGTGTGTGTGTGTGTGTGTGTGTACGTACTTGTAGCAGAGCCTAGTAGATTCTTGGAGGATTTGTCCTCCGAGTGCAGGTACCCAGGCGGGTAGTCTGTGGACAGTAGAGGGGGAGGGGGGAGACAGGAGAGGGGGAGGCAGGAGAGGGGGAGGCAGGAGAGGGGGGAGACAGGAGAGGGGGGAGACAGGAGAGGGGGAGGCAGGAGGGGGGGAGGCAGGAGAGGGGGAGGCAGGAGAGGGGGGAGACAGGAGAGGGGGGAGGCAGGAGGGGGGGAGGCAGAGGGGGAGGGGGGAGACAGGAGAGGGGGGAGGCAGGAGAGGGGGAGGCAGGAGAGGGGGGAGACAGGAGAGGGGGGAGACAGGAGAGGGGGGAGGCAGGAGGGGGGGGAGGCAGGAGGGGGGGAGGCAGGAGGGGGGGGGAGACAGGAGAGGGGGGAGGCAGGAGGGGGGGGAGGCAGGAGGGGGGGGAGGCAGGAGGGGGGGAGGCAGGAGAGGGGGGAGACAGGAGGGGGGGGAGGCAGGAGGGGGGAGGCAGGAGGGGGGGAGGCAGGAGAGGGGGGAGGCAGGAGAGGGGGGAGGCAGGAGAGGGGGAGGCAGGAGAGGGGGGAGGCAGGAGAGGGGGGAGACAGGAGAGGGGGAGGCAGGAGAGGGGGGAGGCAGGAGGGGGGGAGGCAGGAGGGGGGGAGGCAGGAGAGGGGGGAGACAGGAGAGGGGGGAGGCAGGAGAGGGGGAGGCAGGAGAGGGGGGAGGCAGGAGAGGGGGGAGACAGGAGAGGGGGAGGCAGGAGAGGGGGGAGGCAGGAGAGGGGGGAGGCAGGAGAGGGGGGAGGCAGGAGGGGGGAGGCAGGAGGGGGGAGGCAGGAGGGGGGAGACAGGAGAGGGGGGAGGCAGGAGGGGGGGAGGCAGGAGGGGGGGGAGGCAGGAGGGGGGGGAGGCAGGAGAGGGGGGAGACAGGAGGGGGGGGAGGCAGGAGGGGGGGAGGCAGGAGGGGGGGGAGGCAGGAGAGGGGGGAGGCAGGAGAGGGGGAGGCAGGAGAGGGGGGAGGCAGGAGAGGGGGGAGACAGGAGAGGGGGAGGCAGGAGAGGGGGAGGCAGGAGAGGGGGGAGGCAGGAGGGGGGAGACAGGAGAGGGGGAGGCAGGAGAGGGGCAGTGTTGAGAGTCGAGGCTTCAGTAAGAACCCAGTCCAGCACACAGGAGCCCCCCTCCGGAGCCCCCCTCCGGAGCCCCCCTTACCATAGTCTTCGTCCAGGTACTCCAGCCTCTCTGATGGGTACTGGGAGTCTGCAATCTCCTCATACTCCTCCACCATGCTGGTGCCAAACACCCTGGACACACACACACACACGGTTTAACACTTACTCCCTCCATTTTAGATGTCTTTAACTTTGTACGTACACACACACACACACACACACACACACACACACACCCCCCCCACCGAACTTTGACCTGGTAGGCAAACCAAGAAGGCTCTTACATTGCGTTCTATAGTGTTCTCTATCCTATCTTAACCAAACATGGCCGTGTTCAGGCCCAGCGCTGAGAGATAAGGCCCGGGCCCCCAAGTTCACCACCAGGACGACCTCTACACTCTGAAGATCTGTCATCTATCTGCTCGGGCGAACAGGAGCCCCAGCTCTGAACTTTGACCCATTTCTGAAAACGTTGATGGAAAAATTATGTTTTACAGCCACTTTTACAGCCCCCCACCACTGGAAGCTATGTGTGTGTGTGTGTGTGTGTGTGTCTGTGTGTGTGTGTGTTGGGTGGAGGGAGAATGTCTGGGGAAAAACCAGGCTGTGCGAGCAAGTGCACTCAAGGTAAACCCTCCGCGCGCAGAGCGGTCTCGAAGACATCCAGCAAGACTGGTTATGCTGCAACCCCCACCCCCACCCAGCCTCTGAGAGGGATATGGACACTTATTCACAAGGCTTAGAGAAAGAAAAACGAAAGAAAGAGAGCAAGAAAGACAAGAAGAAGAAAGAGAGGAAGCGAGAGGTGTACCCTAAGGCTGCAGGAGCGAGCAGAGCCTGTTGGTGTGAAGAGAGAAGAGAATGTCATCCTGCTTCCCAAGCAGACCTGGACAGGGGCCAAAACAACGCACACTTCCTGGAAGCCATGTGCAGTATGTGCCCCCCCCAGCGCATCACAGCTATCCTGGGAGAACCCATAAGGACTAGAATATAGATCATGTGCACACTGCTACAGTATACATCACGACGGTACAGACGATGTTTTAGATTCTCTGAGCTACACATTAGCACTGCTGGAGGGGGCGACTGGAGACAAATGTCCTTCTGCTCTAACGAAGCCCAGAAGCCTGTGAGGGGAGACATTAGTGGTTGGCTGGCTGGGTGGATAAAGAGCGATGTTATCGAAGCGTGTGAGGGATAAAGAGCGATGTTGTTGGTGGGTAGACAGTACGTCTGTTCTGCCGTGTCTTGTGAAGACCACTGCTGAGGAGCCCAGAGGAACGCCCCAGCATTCAGCTCTTCCTGCTCTCTCTCTCTCACACACACACACACACCTTGGGGGGTGCTGTAAACTAGAGCCTCTCTCAGAGATGAACACAAGGTCATACTCTACCCCCCCCCCCCCCACCCCTCAGGCCCATTCCTCTTGGCCTTGTAACTTTTGAAAGGCTTCTTCAGTCCCAGGCTCCGTGGTGCTGGGACAGTCTGGAGAAAGCTATCAGGAGCTGCACACACTGTGGCATAGCGAGACCCGAAACCACCACTCTGAACGCCTGTGTGTGTGTGTGTGTGTTTCCTTACCTTATGAGACTGAGAGGACAAAAGTGTTCTGATCCAAAGTGTGAGAGAAGTTCCACCTGTTCAAGACGGAACACACAGTTAATGCCCTCACACACACACACACACACACACAGTTAATGCCCTCACACACACACACACACACACACACACACACACACACACACACACTTAACGCACGCATACACACACACACACACAGTAAACACACACACACAAAGTAAACACACAGCCAGAACAATGACCCAATCCAGTTCTGTAAACATCTGCAGCTCAGCAGTCATTCAGGAAGTCAACACTTGTAGTGAATTAACAATACTCACTAAATCAACAGGTAAATCAAGTGAATTAACAGTCAAGTTGCCAAGCTTTCAGTGCCCTCTGAGTGAGTGTTGTACAACGTTACAATGGCTGTCATGCATTTACTTGGACTGTACACTGCCACCAAAGCTCCCCACTATAGTGCAATACAGAGTTGTAAACCTCTAGGAGAGAAGGGTGCTAACCTTTATGTACTTGATGAACATCTGATGCAAAAAGAAGGGCAGAGAGAGAAAACACAGAGAGAGAGAGAGAGAGAAATCAGTAATAATAATAAAAAAAAGATTGATTCATGCCACAAGCAGGTGAAGCATTTGTTGACAGTTTTTCAGTTTCTTTTTTCGGAACAAAACACACACACAACACACACACAAAACACACACAAAACACACACACACACACACAGCACACACACAGTCTTCCCTCACAGAAGGCTTGCTCTAGGAGAGACTACACAGCAGCGTAGAGACAGCAGCAGAGAGACACAGACACACGCGAGGTGGAGAGACACAAAACATCAGAGAGACAAGACATAACAGGTCTCCCCCCACGGCTCAGCTCGTCTAATGACTTCCCCAAACTATTTGAATTGACGACATCACACACAAAGACCGCCCCGTTTTTACCACAGACAGGTTCCTGCCGTTCAACACTGACATTGAAAGCAAACAGTTGAAGCGAAGGCAGACAGGGAGAACAGGGAGATGGTGAGAGAGAGAGAGAGACACAGCAGAGATCAGCAGCCTCTTCAGAAACCTCCATCAAACAACCTGTTCATAATGTGGTGCCATCTTCAGCTTCCTGCTGTTTTCCAGCCCTCCAGCACGCACACACACACACACAGGTTTGTTTTACTATCCTAGTGAGGACCGAAAATTCTCTCCCAGGGCGATCAGTCCATTATATCGATGGCAAAACTGTGCAGTCACAAGGAAGTTCTCTGACCGGAACACAATGCGTAGATTGTCAGTGGTGTGTGTGTGTGTGTGTGTGTGTGTGAGAGAGTTAATGTGGACGGAACAGGACAGTCACCTTGATGTATTTAGCGTAGAGCTGTTCGTCCAATGGGAAGCTCTGGACAGTCCGCTCGTCACGGGCGTGAAAGGTGCCCAGCTTCACCCACTTGTTGGTGGGGTACCTGAGAGAGAGGGAGAGGGTGAGACAGGGAGCTCCACAGGGACTGTGTATGAGTGTGTGTGCGTGCGTGTACCTGTCACTGATGGAGACCAGGAAGTCTTTAGGTGTGGAGGAGAAGAGCTCAAAGTTAGCGATGTCCAGCTGCTTCACCTGGATGGGCTCACAGAGCTCTATGACAAACCTGGAGAGAGAGAGGGGGGAGAGAGGGAGAGAGAGAGGGGGAGAGAGAGAGGAGGGGGAGAGAGAGGGAGAGAGGGGGGGGGGAGAGAGAGAGGGGGAGAGAGAGGGGGGAGAGAGAGGGGGGAGAGAGGGAGAGAGAGAGGGGGAGAGAGAGAGGGGGAGAGAGAAAGAGGGAGAGGGAGAGAGAGAGGGGGAGAGAGAGAGGGGGAGAGAGAGAGGGGGAGAGAGAGAGGGGGAGAGAGAGGGGGGGAGATTGTGAGGAGCATAAACAGTTTGACAGTGAGTCAGCGTAAATCTATGAAGCTTTTTGCACAACATTCCCCCAGGCAAATGACAGCTCTGTGTTCGTCAGCAACATGTCACAGCAGTGTGCGTGTGGTGTGTGTGTGTGTGTGTGTGTGGTGACTAACCAGATTTTGTTGCTGCAGGGGTTGAGCATGTACAGGTCCATGTTCTCCATGAGGATGGAGGACGTGCTCTGAGAGGGGAGGAGGAGGAGGGAGGAGGAGGAGGGAGGAGGGG
The DNA here is from genome assembly GCF_054491055.1 of Hypomesus nipponensis. Taxonomy (NCBI): domain Eukaryota; kingdom Metazoa; phylum Chordata; class Actinopteri; order Osmeriformes; family Osmeridae; genus Hypomesus; species Hypomesus nipponensis. Next base: position 2,627,355 of record NC_140376.1, on the reverse strand, counting down.
GAGGAGGAGGAGGAGAGGGAGGAGGAGGGGGAGGAGGATGAGGAGGGGGAGGAGGATGAGGAGGGGGAGGAGGGAGGAGGGGAGACAACAAGATAAGCAATGGTGGATTGGCAGATGACGGAATTGCTTCATCCATCTGCTCCAGCGACATGACAAGTAGCTCATGCTGCAAGTCAAGATTGAAGGAAATATGTGTGTCTGTCTCTGTGTGTGTGTGTCTGTGTGTGTGTGTCTGTGTGTGTCTGTCTGTGTGTGTGTGTCTGTGTGTGTCTGTCTGTGTGTGTCTGTGTGTGTCTGTGTGTGTGTGTCTGTGTGTGTGTGTCTGTGTGTGTGTGTCTGTGTGTGTCTGTCTGTGTGTGTCTGTCTGTGTGTGTGTGTCTGTGTGTGTGTGTCTGTCTGTGTGTGTCTGTCTGTGTGTGTCTGTCTGTGTGTGTCTGTCTGTGTGTGTCTGTCTGTGTGTGTGTGTCTGTGTGTGTCTGTGTGAACTACCTTGGCCTCGTTGTTGGCTGACAGGATCTTGGCTCCACACTCGACAGATGCGTAGTTGTTCTTGAAGTTCTTCTGGACCTTCTTCACCGGGCGAGGGCTGCCATGGGTGGAGGTGTGCAGCGACTCACCTGCAGCGCACACACACACACACACACACACACACAGGGGGCTCAGCAGCTGTCGCCGTCATGGAGATACGACATCCCAGAATAAAAGGACAGGAGGCCGTATGTGTGTTACAGAGATTGACTTTTGGATGGGGGGGGGGGGGGGGTCCAAGAGTAAAAGCTGTCCACAGTACAAGTCAGAGTCCATGCTAAACATGTACATGTGGTGGGCTATCTGGAGCTGAGAACTGTACAGTCTGTGCTGTGTCTAAACACCACAGATAAGCTGTTCTGTCTAGGGTCTTTATGGTGCCAAACCAGGCCGCACATACCTGTTAGCCCTACAGGTACTGACACACACACACACACACACTGTACATCAGCACAAGCACTTGCACGCCCAACACACACACTCCCACATCAATGCACCCGTCAACGCACAAACACACCCTCTCACTAACAAAGTACACTCTCTCCAGCTACAGCACGACTGTGGGAGCACAACTGTTTTGGAAATGAGAGCTTTCATTAATATGTGACCAGAGCTATCCTCACCATCTCCACCTAACTGGAGATCCACCAGAAACGGATCCTGATTGGTCCCTGGATCAATTAGATCATTTAAGTTCAAGGAAGATGGACGACGCAACCCAATACAGGCCCTGCACTGCTCTCTATGGGCTGTTTCTGTGTGTGCGTGTGATCGTGTGTGCGTGTGATCGTGTGTGCGTGTGATCGTGTGTGCGTGTGATCGTGTGTGCGTGTGATCGTGTGTGCGTGTGATCGTGTGTGCGTGTGATCGTGTGTGCGTGTGATCGTGTGTGCGTGTGATCGTGTGTGCGTGTGATCGTGTGTGCGTGTGATCGTGTGTGCGTGTGATCGTGTGTGCGTGTGATCGTGTGTGCGTGTGTCCTGGGAAGGAGTGACCCATGAATGACGATGGAAAAAAAGCTTTGCCTGAAAGCAGGCTGGGAGGTTATGCAACACTGATGTACGTGCTTCCGTGACTACATAGAGAGAGAGAAAGAGAGAGAAAGAGAGAGAAAGAGAGAGAAAGAGAGAGAGAGGAGAAAGAGAGAGAGAGGAGAGAGAGAGAGAGAGAGAGAGAGAGAGAGAGAGAGAGAGAGAGAGAGAGAGAGAGAGAGAGAGAGAGAGAGAGAGAGAGAGAGAGAGAGAGAGAGAGAGAGAGAGAGAGAGAGAGAGAGAGAGAGCTGGATGGAAAAGGCTCGGGGTGGTGTGTGTGACGGAGGAGAGTGGAAGATGAAAGGAGACATGAGGGGGGGGCATGAGGGGGGGACATGAGTGTCGTCAGCAGGGTTATTTGTGTAGAGCCACTGTAGCGCACAGCCTTCCTCTCTTCACGGTCACCCGGCATTTCAACATGATATTAATGAGACGGGGGGAGGGGAGCACACGCGTGTGTCTGGGACAGCGTGTGTGTGTGTGTGTGTGACTGCATCTGTCATGTATGTGCTTCCTTACTTTTCTCCTTCTCCACCTCCATCACTTTCTTCTTCCACTCGTCGAAGGTGGGGATGTCCTCCTTACCAGGCACTGAGGGGTCAGTCTCCCTGGACCCATTGGCCTCCACCTCCTGAACACACACACACACACACACACACACACACACACACACACACACACACACACACACACACACACACACACACACACACACACACACACACACACACACACACACACACACACACACACACACACACACACACACGGGGTCACGGAAAGGTCACGTTTTCAGTCATAAAACAGAATCTAATGCAGTTTTTTCACATGCAGTGTGTGTGTGTGTGTGTGAGAGAATGTTTGCTGTATGCATCATTGATGACCAGGCTTTTAGACAGCTCTGCAGAACTATGACCCACAGCCTGCTTCCTGCTCACGCACACGCGTGCTTCCTGCTCACGCACACGCGTGCTGCGCTCACTCTGAAGCCGTTGGACTGGGATTCATTCTAGTCTCTAGTTTGGTTTTTAGATGCTGGTGTCTGTCTCTGGTCTCTACTCTACTGCTCTCGTCTCGAGTCTTCTCCTGTAGTCTCTCCTGTCCTGGCCCTCTCACCTGTGGGTCTTGGTGCCAGAGGGATGTGTTGCCCCCCTGGTCCAGCTCAGGCAGGTCTTGGTCCTGGATCAAGTTCTGGATCTGGTCCTGGTCCAGGTCCCGGTCCCGGTCCTGAGGCCCTGGGCCAGGAGGAGGCGGAGCTTCAACCTCCGGATCAGAACCCTGGCCCTGCTCCAGGAGCTGCTGGTCTACAGGGTCCACATCCACTCTGCGGAGGGAGGAGGAAAGACAGAAAGAGAGAGACAGAGCGATACAGACAGAGAGAGAGAGAGAGAGAGAGAGAGGGACAGAGAGAGAGAACGAGAGCGCGAGAGAGAGAGAGAGCGAGAGAGTGGATGGAGAAAGGGAAACAAAGCAACAATGAGCGTTCCTTCAAAGATGATGCACACAAAAGCAGTACAAAAAGAAAACAAAAAATGTATTCCATTCATGCGACAACAACACAGTTGCATGACGATAAAAAAAAAATAATAATCAGAGAGGAATAAAAAGGAGAGCAAGGCCAACTGACGGTGGTGGAGCGTAGCAGAGAGGAGGGGCCGGTCACCTGACCTGGTGCGTACCTGTACCCAATTGGCTGATAAAACTCACCTGGGGAAAGGAACGCCAAAAGGAGGGGATTCGCAGGTTGCCAGTTTGGGGGGAATCACCCCACACTGCGAGTCAGAGGGCTCGGCAGAGACAAAGCTTTCTACGGGGGGTTCATCTCCAGCACTGGCAACCTCTAGAGGGGGATCAGCACTGGCAACCCACACTGCACTGAGGAAGGAAAGGACATGCCGTTTACCCATTTGCTCCTGTCAGGGGAGGGGGGGGAGAGAAGGAGGGGGGTGGAGGAGGAGATGGAGGGGAAAGGGAAGAGAAAGAGGAGTCGATGGAGGGAGAGAGAAGGAGGGGGTAGAGGAAGAGAGAGATCTCGGGGGGGGGGGTGGGGGTACATGTTTGGAGGGTGAACTGAGGTGGAGGTGAGGGGGTGAGAGGTGAGGGAGTGAGAGGTGAGGGGGTGAGAGGTGAGAGGTGAGGGGGTGAGAGGTGAGAGGTGAGGGAGTGAGAGGTGAGGGAGTGAGAGGTGAGAGGTGAGGGGTGAGGGGGTGAGAGGTGAGGGGGTGAGAGGTGTGTGCAGGGAGTGAGAGGTGAGAGGTGAGGGGTGAGGGGGTGAGAGGTGTGTGCAGGGAGTGAGAGGTGAGGGGTGAGGGGGTGAGAGGTGAGGGGGTGAGAGGTGTGTGCAGGGAGTGAGAGGTGAGGTGAGGGGTGAGGGGGTGAGAGGTGTGTGCAGGGAGTGAGAGGTGAGGTGAGGGGTGAGGGGGTGAGAGGTGAGGGGGTGAGAGGTGTGTGCAGGGAGTGAGAGGTGAGGGGTGAGGGGGTGAGAGGTGTGTGCAGGGAGTGAGAGGTGAGAGGTGAGGGGTGAGGGGGTGAGAGGTGAGGGGGTGAGAGGTGTGTGCAGGGAGTGAGAGGTGAGAGGTGAGGGGGTGAGAGGTGTGTGCAGGGAGTGAGAGGTGAGAGGGTGAGAGGTGAGAGGTGAGGGGGTGAGAGGTGAGAGGTGAGGGGGTGAGAGGTGAGAGGTGAGGGGGTGAGAGGTGTGTGCAGGGAGTGAGAGGTGAGAGGTGAGAGCTGAGGGGGTGAGGGGTGAGAGGTGAGGGGGTGAGAGGTGTGTGCAGGGAGTGAGAGGTGAGAGGTGAGAGCTGAGGGGGTGAGGGGTGAGGGGGTGAGAGGTGAGAGGTGAGGGGGTGAGAGCTGAGGGGGTGAGAGGTGAGGGGGTGAGAGGTTAGGGGGTGAGAGGTGAGAGGTGAGGGGGTGAGGGGTGAGAGGTGTGTGCAGGGAGTGAGAGGGGCAGGTTGGCGTATACATAGGAGGGTCTCTTGCTGGTTTTGAGAAGTGAACAAAGTCCAGTGATCCAGAGTCACTCAAAGATCCTGAGACGAGAGCCAAGCATGTGTCCAGGTTCAGGCCCCCGTGATGAACAAGTCCAGTCAGTAACATGGCGTCAAACATGAACAGTTCAGAGTGGGGGGAGGCATGGAAAAGACCCCAAGATTTCACACAACAGGCTCCTCAAAGTCATTAAGTAGTCCCAGATGACAGTAATGGAGAAAAAATAACAAAAATCTATACAAATCGTACGCAAAGCAGGGAGAGAAAAAAAAAAAAACACGCTAAAAAGGAAAATAAAAAAACAGCAATAACATTCATGTCGAGGTTCATCAATGACCAAAGCCTGATGTTGGGCCACTGAACATGTAACCCGTGATGGACGTCTAACCCGTCCTGGACGTCTCCTGTAACCACAGAGTCACGATCAGCCAGTCTGATCCTGGATCTGTGCTTACTGGGACATCCACCAGGGGTAGATCTGCTCTGTTCTACAGCCCCATCTGCCCCCAGGGCTCTGGGTTGTGGACCCCCAGCTGGGCTTACCTGACGGGGGTCTGGCTGGAGGTGAGTGAGGTAGGTGTGTGTTGGCCGTCCTCCTGGAGGTCAGGGGTCGAGTGTGGGCTGGGCTCAGCAGGGACATCTCTGGGGGTCTCGGCTGGGGCCGGAGGGTCTGGCTGGGCTTGGCCCTGGGCTGGGGTGGAGGTCTGGGGGGGTGGAGGGGGCTGGTCCTGGGTGTGGGGCGGGGGGCCTGGGTGGGGCGTGGGGTCAGTGTGGTCAGGTTCTGGCTCAGAGGCAGAAGGCTCAGGGGCGTCAGGTTCTGGCTCAGACCAGGCCACCTCAACCACAGCCCCTTCTGGATTCACAGTCTGGAACCACACACACACACACACACACACACACTGTAAGGGACAAGACTAAAATGTTTGTGTGTGTGTGTGGGTGCGTGTTTGTGTAGTACCTGGTCATGGATGTCGTGGTGTGTGTTGTGTGTCGAGGGCCCCTCTAAAGCAGTCCCCTCCGTCTCAGTCTCCAGTCCCACGTCGTAAGACGAGGGGGTGAGGGTCGTCCATTCCTCCGTGACCTAAGGAGAGAGGGAGAGGGTGAGAGAGAAAGAGAGTGAGGGGAAGAGAGAGAGAAAGAGAGAGAGAGGGGGAGGGAGAGAGAGAGAGAGAGAGAGAGAGAGAGAGAGAGAGAGAGAGAGAGAGAGAGAGAGAGAAAGAGAGAGAGAGAGAGGGAGGGGGAGGGAGAGAGAGAGAGAGAAAGAGAGAGAGAGAGAGAGACAGGTTAACAGAGCTTGGCTTCTGATACAGTATCTCTGCCAGGTCTAATACGAGTGGCTGGGAAATCTCCCTGACCCCTGACCCCTTCCTTGACCTACATTACTGTCATCACTCTGAGAGCCACGGGGGATGACCTTCCAGAACCCCTCCTGCTCACCTCTCTGATCCTGCGTGTGGAAATTAGGGATTTCCCTCCCCCCCTCTCTCTTCCCCTCTCCCTCTCCCTCTCCCCCTCTCTCTTCCCCTCTCCCTCTCTCTCTTCCCCTCTCCCTCCCTCCCTCCCCTCTCCCCGAACCCCTCTTTCATACCTCCTCCAGTGGCAGGCAGGGGCGGGAGACACTGTTACTCAATAACAGATCCTGGGTTACAGTCAGGGAGGTCAGTCTTACGTAACTCTCCTCTCCAATACCCCACCCCCACAGCATTCTACTTCCACACACACACACACTCCCTCCCCCCCCCGCTCAGGGGCAGGTCGTCATGGTCACCTGGCGGTCTGTGATGTCGGGCTCCTGGTGGAGGTGGTCCTGACCAGCAGACGCACCTTCTCCTGACGAGATCTGCTCTGAACAGCACACATGGTGACCGGGGGACCTGCAACACACACAGGACAGCACGGTTAGCCAGCAACACACACACACACACAGGACAGCACGGTTAGCCAGCAACACACACACACACACACAGGACAGCACGGTTAGCCAGCAACACACACACACACACAGGACAGCACGGCTAGCCAGCAACACACACACACACACACACACACAGGACAGCACGGCTAGCCAGCAACACACACACACACACAGGACAGCACGGTTAGCCAGGAACACACACACACACACACACACAGGACAGAACACTTTCTGGATCACAAGGAATGTTCCAGTTCTTAATGAGTATTAGGTTGGACGGTGAGGGAGTCCTGTAGGGATGTAGATTTATGACATCACATCCTGCCCAGCGATACCACTCGTACGTCTGACTGAGCTGCCCCTAGCAACCTCCCCTCTGGAGATTGAACTGAACATGCTAACGGCACAACACACTCTCTCTCTCTCACGCTTTCTCTCACTCGCTCTCTCGTCACCCTCCCTCTCCCTGTCCTCCTCAGTGAGGCTTATTGTTGCCTCCAGGGTTCAGCTCATTGTTGTCGCTAGCTAATCTCTCGCCTTACTGCTGTTGTTTCTGAAACAGTCTGGAGGCTGTGTGTGTGTGTGTGTGTGTGCGCGCATCTTATCGCTCCACAAACTAGTCTCAGCTCCTCAAGAATGTCCGCCTGAAGCCAAGTCTCGTTGCTACGGTAACAACCCTCCTCTGGTCGGGCTCCAGGGTGATCCCCTCACCTGGCCCTGCTTCCCAGGCCGCCCGGCCCCAGCGAGGCCTGCAGCCTGGGGGAGGAGCCCCAGGTGAGGGCCCCCGGGCCTCCAGCACAGCCGGCCTTTGTGTCAGCTGGACAAGAGGGCTACTGTAAGCACACACACACACACACACACCAGCTTGCATTGTAGTGCTGAGACAAGCTAGATGTAGATACGGAAGATGAAGGGAATTAAAGCCTCGGTGTGTGTGTGTGTGTGTGTAAAGGGGAGAGAGAATGCAAGACAAAGCCTTCTCCATGGATGTAGGGTCTGTCTCAACTTGTACAGCACATTGCTGACGACACACACACAGCGATGGAAACGGCTCTATTTCAGCTTCACCCCTGTATGCTGGTCTAGCTGTAGACTGGATGATGGTATGGTGTAGTAGGCTGGTTAGTTGACAGTAAACAAGCTGGCCTATACTGTCCTGTATGTGAATATGATCCGTTAACACACTCGTCTGGGTAAGCTCTGTTTGGGACGGGGGATGGCGGGGGCAACAGCTGGGGGCCTAAGGTGATTGTCACCTCTCTGTATGTTCACACACACACACACGGACACCAACACACACCCTCTGAAACCTGAGAGGTTCACCTTGACCTGTCAGTCTCCCATCAACGCCAGATCCGAGCTGGACATTTGAACACATGTTGGGGGGCATGTACACACACACACACACACACACACACACACCACTCCCATCCTCCACCCACACGTCCATCTGTGGCAGCGAGCAGCCCCCCCCCACCCCCTAAGTCGTCATGGCAACACCGGTCATCCCATATGTTGCATTAGTAAAAGGTTCCAGACTCCACATACCACGTATGCAACAAACTTGTCTGTGCTGTTGAGCGTGGCGGTGTGGGGCTTCGCCATCAAAGGCTACCGGCCAATAGCAGCACCCGCAACACCTGCGACCTCACCCCTTTCTATGGCGTCCTTGTGTGACGCGGCCCAGAATGCCGTCTGAATGCACAGTTCATCAATCAGCATCTCCTTGCCTGGGAGGGGGGCACATGGGCTACCAGGGGGGCTACCAGGGGGGCTACCAGGGGCCTGTTCGCACCTCCAGGCCCTGGGGGGCACCGCCCCCTGCCCCCATAGGAGAGGGGGGAGGGGGGGAGGGGAACCTGAGAGCCAGGCTGCATACAGATATGGGACCGATATGAACCCTGATGGGTGAATATAGCTCGGGCCTAAACTTAGAAAGCCATAGCTTTGAACTATGGGCCGTTTCAAATGTCACCTATGTACGTGAGGGAGACTGGGGGTTGTGTGCTTGCAGAGCGGAGGGGCTCTTCCTATAGATGAGAGTGAGCTGTTAATCCTAAAACGTTGTGTATTCATACACAATGTACATACATTCAATGTGTTCACATTGAAATTCAGACATTGATATGAGCCCCAGGACTGTATGTATTACTTTAGTGTTGTAATATAACCTAGACCCATGTCAGAATGCAAAAACACAATCGTTTAAATTTGGAATTTACAACCTCTATCCCCACAGCCTCTACCCCCACAGCCTCTACCCCCACAGCCTCTACCCCCACAGCCTCTGTCTACAGGGCAGCAGGGCAGCAGGACAATCACAACCTGGTAGTCAAAACCTCCTTCACCTGCGCATTCAAGCATGTCCTCACACACACACACACACACACACACGCACACACACACCTGTGTGTACTGAAACACACCTCCTCTGACAGACAGTGAACAGCAGCAGGCTGTACTGAAACACACCTCCTCTGACAGACAGTGAACAGCAGCAGGCTGTACTGAAACACACCTCCTCTGACAGACAGTGAACAGCAGCAGGCTGTACTGAAACACACCTCCTCTGACAGACAGTGAACAGCAGCAGGCTGTACTGAAACACACCTCCTCTGACAGACAGTGAACAGCAGCAGGCTGTACTGAAACACACCTCCTCTGACAGACAGTGAACAGCAGCAGGCTGTACTGAAACACACCTCTGACAGACAGTGAACAGCAGCAGGCTGTACTGAAACAAGCAAAGCCTCTAACTCTGTAGGATGACAGGGGGGGTGCAGGAGGAGAGGGAAGGAGGAGAGGGGAGGAGAGGAGAGGGGAGAAGGAGGGGAGGAGGAGAGGGGAGAAGAAGAGGGGAGGAGGAGAGGGGGAGAAGAAGAGGGGAGGAGGAGAGGGGGAAGGAAAGTAACCTGGTCTGAACAGTGCAGCTCCAGGGGAGGAATGTGACCTACTTTTAAAAGTTACATAACCAGAGGAGGTAGGAGAGACACAAAGCAGAGAAGGGAAAGAAAAAAACTGACAGAAATAGATAGACGGAAGTCACAGAGAGCGAGAGATGGAGAGAGAAAGATAAGAGTTGTCTCTCTCCAGAGTCTGATGAGTAAAGGGCCCCAGGCATGGATCTGACTCAGCATTACACTCATCCTCTTCCTCCCTCCTCTCCCTCCTCTTCCTGCTCCACTTATAAATGCCTGGAGCTTTACCTGAGGTCCCTGAGCTCTGCCTCTCTGGGTGCACAGGTTTAAAACAAGCCCTGGTGCCCAAATGGCTCACTGAATTATTGACACGGTGTTTGGGTCAGACAGAGTAGTTGGATCCGAACCAGTCACAGTGGCCTGGGCGTACTTTTCCTCTGATCGCCTCAAAGCACAGAGGACAGTTTCACACACACACATGCGCACACACACACACACACACACACACACACACACACACACAGGCCTGATGATCTGGGCAGCCTAGCATCCAAATCCCTTGATATTTCCTGTTGGCTTTGGGACTATTCAGAGTATTCGAGGGAGACAGGAGTTCAAAACACACTACTGGATCAACAGCCATGTACCAACAGACTGGCAGTACACACACACAGTCACACACGCACACAGACACACTGTCACACAGCTAAAGGGTCCATCTTCTCTCGAGTCTGTGCTTCGGCTGATTCATGGTCTGGTTCTAGACCGGTTCTGCAGGGTGTGTGGGTCGTGAGGTGACTCAGGGCATGCTGTGGTCACACGGGAGTGTGTGTAACCAGGACCAGAGGAACTTCCTCTTTGGGTAGTTATGAGACCTCCATCTGCCCTCACACGGGGCTGAAACGTAACCCAGCCAGCCTGCTGCCGCACTGACCTCCCTCCATCCTTCACCCCCCCTCTCTCTTTGACTGACCCCTCTTCATCCATGCGTCTCTCCCTCTGTCCTATATATTTTCTCTCCTTCTCTCACTCGCTCTCTCTTCTGCCTCTTTGGGTCTTCATCTCCTGCTTCCAAACACATGTAAGGTACAACAAACACCCCCCCCCCCTCCCTAAAAAAAAAAAAAAAAAAAAAACACGTTTGTGTAATCGCCTGCCGACGACAGCGGCGTTACCACAGCAACGTCCCGGTGATCACTCCGCGCTGAACCGAGCGCCTGGGTGGCGCCGACCAGGATCAGCCACGGGCCTGCTGACCAGGCACATCAAAACAGCACCTGGCCTTCACCGAGCGTGTTAAAACGAGCCCAGCGCTAACTATAGCGGGGGGGAGATCCGCTGTGCTGTGCTGTGTCACTGCAGCCTAAGCCGTTAGCCTCCATGCCAGCTAACCCAGTTCTACCCTGAAAAGGGTCACGAAGGGCGTGTCACAGAACGCTCATGTAATCTGTGGGTGTGTGTGTGTGTGTGCATGCACAGGCCCAAGGCAAGAGTGTGCCGTGTGATGCTAGCAGTCAAAACTGAGATTACATGAAGGCCTAATCTCTCTAGGGTGAACAGGGAGGGGGAGAGAGCGGGCTATATTCTCCTCTCACTTCAGGATCCTCCAGATTATGGGAGGAAAACGACTCCTGACGTAAATTCTAAGACTTCTAAAATAAATCAAATGGCAGGAGAGAGTTCACACACATACACACAGGCTAGGGGCCAGAGAAAAGCAGCTGTTCCTCCAGGAACCACATCCTGAAGAACGAAGTAAGTCAATAAAAGAGAAAGGATCAGATCTGTCTAGTCATGGATTTACTGATGGAACTGAACTACAAACCAGGACTCACTTAACAATCTGAATCCGCTATTATAAAATTACCTGAGAGAGAGACAGACAGAGAGGGGGGGGGAAGAGAGAGAGAGAAAGAGAAAGAGAGAGAGAGGGATTGATCGAGAGGGACGGAGAAGATAAAAAGAGGAAAGAAAGGAGGGAGGGAAGTAGAAAGAGAATCAGAGAGAGAGAGAGAGAGAGAAGCAGAGAGGAGAGAGGAGAGAGGAGAGAGGAGAGAGGAGAGAGAGAGAGAGAGAGAGAGAGAGAGAGAGAGACAGAGAGACAGAGAGACAGAGAGACAGAGAGAGACACGTGTGCAGGGAGCAGTGTAGGGCGTCCTGCCAGGGCTTTAAAAGTAGGGCAGCGCATCGGCCAACGAGACAAAAACATTCCGTCAGCGTGGAGGGGGGGCGGAGCCGGAGATCCAGAGAGCCGGAGAGCCGGAGAGCCGGAGAGCCGGAGAGCCGGAGAGCCGGAGAGCCAGAGAGCCAGAGAGCCAGAGAGCCAGAGAGCCAGAGAGCCAGAGAGCCAGAGCTCCAAACCCAGACCAGGTCTGCCTTCCCCATCTCCTGCTGGGATGTGTAGCGAGAGGACAGAACGCGGCTTACGATAAATGTACACTTTCTTTGTTGGTACATGTGTGTGTGTGTGTGTTGTGGAAACTTGACAGTTTTATAGCAGCAGTTTCCAAGCCTCCTGATCCACGATAACCCCCAGCTCTGGGCAGTAAACATCCAGACAAGGCCTTGCCCCCGGGCTCCAGACTAGACATCCTAGTGGTGATCTGTGGAGGATCTGGAGGGTACTGTAGCTGGGGGACCAGCTCCAGGGAGACCACTCCAGTTTAAGTCATCCCCCCCAACATGCTTTCTGTAATACCTGCCACTCCCACCACACACTGCCGCATTCCTCTCTCTCCCCCTCTCCCCTCTCCCCTCTCCCCCCTCCCCCTCCCCCCTCCCTCTCCCTCTCCCTCTCTCTCTCACCCTCTCCCTCTCTCTCTCACCCTCTCCCTCTCTCTCTCACCCTCTCTCTCTCACCCTCTCCCACCCTCTCCCACCCTCTCCCACCCTCTCCCACCCTCTCCCACCCTCTCCCACCCTCTCCCACCCTCTCCCACCCTCTCCCTCTCTCCGTCCAGTGATGAGATCGCACTGCCTGGGTACATAAATCCTGCTGGAGAACCCCTGTGACAAACTACACACAGACACACACACACACACGTGTGGTCGGACAAGACAGAACACTCATTCTGCTAAGTGGTTTCATGTGCTAACTGCACCCTCCTCCACCACTTCCACCCCTCCTCGACACCTACCTCCACCCCTTCCACCCCTCCTCCACCACTTCCACCCCTCCTCCAACCTTCCTCCACCCCTTCCACCCCTCCTCCACCACTTCCAACCTTCCTCCACCCCTCCTCCACCACTTCCACCCCTCTATCACATCATGGATCCCGACCCGGAAAGGGCCGCACAGCCTGACCCAGAGAGCCCTCAGACAGAGTGTCAGAATCAGTGAAGGGTGTGTTCACCCTTGCATCTCTCAATACGCAAACACTTCCTGATGGGACACTGTGTACCGTCGGCGTGTGGAGGTGAGAGATGGCGGATTAGCTGCCAACACTACAGCCACGCACTGCTCTACTTGTGACACAGGTGGAGATTTAGAAGAACACACACACGCACACGCACACACACACACACACACACGACATCCTGTTCCTTTGTTGTTGAGTCCTTGTGTCAAAACATGCTGTTATGAGCACCCCCTCTCCTCCCCGCGCGTGCGTGCACGCGCGCACACCCACACACACACACACACACACACGATGGCTTATTGCCATGGCTCTTGCCAGTTTATCGAGATAGTAAAGGAAGTGCATGATTGGCACGCTGTTATCACAACTCTTATCAGCTCTACATGATAAACACACGACGGGCACAGGGCAGAACCCAAACCCACACACAGCCCCAGGTTCTACACTGAACCCCATAGCCCATATGACCCACTCTAGAACAGAAACACCCTGGTTATAGGGTTCTGGACTGGAGAACAGACAGAGCTGACAACTCCTTTGTGTGTGTGTGTGTCTCTGACTCTTTGTTCGTTATTTTCCAGGATCTGCCTCGAGCTACACTGTCCATGTGACGCACACACACACACCCCTCCTACAGTTTACATTAGACTGGCTTCTCTATAGTGCTGACTGAATGAAGTGGATCATGTGACACCTAACCACTGAAGTTAGCGTGTAGAGCAGGCTGTCACTCCAGGCGAGTTAAAGCTTCAGTCTGTCCAGTTTAGCACCTGGCTGCTAGCTTCAGTCTGTCCTGTTAAGCACTGTTAGCTGCTAGCTTCAGTCTGTCCTGTTAAGCACTGTTAGCTGCTAGCTCCAGTCTGTCCTGTGTTGCACCTGGCTGCTAGCTTCAGTCTGTCCTGTTTAGCGCTGTTACCTGCTAGCTTCAGTCTGTCCTGTTTAGCACTGCTAGCTTCAGTCACAAAGAGCACCCAGCGGCAGGAACACACACACACACACACATATCCACGAGGATGTGCTTACACACGCACACACACACACACACACACACACACAAAGGGATCTAACAGGCCTGGGAACGCCACATCAGGAAGGTCTGTTCTGGACGCCGTCTCACAGAGACAATAAGGCGCAGTCATGTGATCTAATGAGACCTGATAGGGAAAGCGCATTTGAGTGTAAAACAAAGAGAGAGAGCAGTTAACCACGCATAAGCGAACGCAGGAAGAGAATAAAAACTCCAGAAAAAAGTGCTACTGTATGCTCCCTACCCCACCCTGTCCACCACCCCACCCTCCACGCCACCACCACCCCCCCACCCCCAGCTCTCAGCCCTTGTGGATGCACCATGTCCACACCAGCAGAGAACCACCACAACACTGGGCTGCTGAAACAACAAAAGCCATGTTCCTGAAGCATGACGCACAAACTCCGAGCTACATTCCATGCAGTCATGGTGGAGTGTCATGGCTTACATACATGCATCGGAGTACAGAGCTGTGTTGCTCCCAGACCGAGGGTGAAGGGTTTGTGGGGAGGGGAGCTGAGGCTGGGGGAGGCTGGTGGGCGGGACTGAGGTTACCCTCTGCTAGTTTATGTACCCTTAGTATAGATAGTCCACATATTTTAATTTTAGGTTCCTATATGTTTATTGTATGCGCCTTCCTGCCAAAGTAAATTCCTTGTCTGTGCAAACTTTCATGGCGAATAAATCCCTTTCTGATTTCTCACAAGAGAAATCCCCTGATCAGGGTTAGAACACAATGTACAGAGAGACTCTGCTACTGGGAGAGGTGCCCTTGCGCAAGCGCACACACACACACACACACAAACGCCTACACACACACACACGCGCGCGGGTATAGAGACACAGTCAAAGACCCATATGGGGCAAGGGAGATTGGAGTGGATAAATAGATAAGAGGGAGAGAGATACATACAGAAAGAGAGACAGGGAGAGGGAGAGATACAGTGTAGAAGAGGTAAACAGAGAGTGCTGTGAGGGGAAGAGGGGGAGGGGAGGAGAGGAAACAGCCACTTGGGGAAATAGACTTTCAACTGCAAAGCAGAGGAGAGATTCTGGGGAAAGTCGACCTGAAACGGCTTTTTCCATGACATGAAAGACCATTTCATTTTCATCTTCCATTACAACCCAATAATCACAAGTCTGCCTTGTCAGCACACCAGCGTTACCTGAGAGCAAAGGTGTTCAGGAGGGGGCATCTACCTGCCACACCCAACAACCAGCACCTAAAGACCATCATTATCCAGCCATACACTCCAACTTCACTATGTTTACTGGAGATATTCCTAAACAGCCAGGAGCCAGGGAGAGTGAACCACATGCTTGTCTACTCTCTCCCTCTCTCCCTCCCCCTCTCTCTCTAAGTGAACTTCACCTCAATGAGTTAGGATCTTTCTGGCTTACTGCACATGCAGCCCAGCACAGGGGAGGAGAGAGGGCAAAACACCAGCATCGTAGTCGCTGTGCTCCCTCCTCTTTCAGCCCCTCCCGACAGGCCGGTGCAGGTGCTGAGGGGTGTGGTGAGGACAGGCAGGGGTTTGGAGCAGCTGGTTAGAGCAACCAGCCAGCCTGTCAGAGCAGCCAGCCAGCCGGTCAGAGCCAGACGGATAAGCAGAGAGCTGTAGGACTCACAGAAACTGTGATCAGCAGCCTGGTAAACAGGATGGGATGATGGAGGGACTGAGGGGGTAGACAGGGTTAGGGTTCAGTCTGGATCAGAGCCCTGGATCAGTCTGACCCTGTCTACAGTGTGTGTGTGTGTGTGTGTGTGTGTGTGTGTGTGGTTTCATCAGAGACAAAGCTGGTCTGGCACTGTCTTTTGTTCTTGACCACCAGCCGTGGACTGTAGGGCATATAACCTCTCACTGTGGCACACACACACACACACAGATCCTCTCACTCTGGCACACACACATACACAAACACACAGATCCTCTCACTGTGGCACACACACACACACAGATCCTCTCACTGTGGCACACACACACACACAGATCCTCTCACTCTGGCACACACACACACACACAGATCCTCTCACTCTGGCACACACACACACACACACACACAGATCCTCTCACTGTGGCACACACACACACGCGCACACACACGCGCGCACACACACGCGCGCACACACACACAAAGCAACAACGCGGTCTATTCTAAGTCAATAAGTAAAAGGCGACCTGAAACAGGTTATGGAACTGGCAGGCTCATTTGCACGTTACTTATCTCAGAGCCTGGTTTACTTATCACACGCCGACTCTGCAGGGCTGACAGACAGGACCTTAGAACGGCAAGAGATGAACTAGAGCTGTCCTGTCAAAGGCCTGGAAAACACACATCAACACAGTCCCCTGGTCCCACTCCTATCCCCTGCAGCTAAGGTTCCTCTAATGTAGCTCATGAGAGGGAGGGAGGGAGGCAGGGAGGGAGGCAGGGAGGGAGGGAGGGAGGGAGGGAGGGAGGGAGGGAGGGAGGGAGGGAGGGAGGGAGGGAGGGAGGGAGGGAGGGAGGGAGGGAGGGAGGGAGGGAGGGAGGGAGGGAGGGAGGGAGGGAGGGAGGGAGGGAGGGAGGGAGGGAGGGAGGGAGGGAGGGAGGGAGGGAGGGAGGGAGATCATCGGAGCTGGGAGGAGAAGGAGACACACTGGGTCTCTGCTGGAGACGAGCCATTTCAGCTTTGTTTTTGTACAACAGGCCAACAGGACATCCTCATCGAGGCTAACTGTGCCATGAATATACACTCCACACCAGCCTCTGTGTGTGTGTGTGTGTGTGTGTGTGTGTGTGTGTGTGTTATACTTCCAAACACGGAAGTATAACATACCTCATCTGTAACATAGCATGGATGCCAATTGAACTGCATTCCTATGGAACAGTTTACACTGTTCCAGTATGTAGGCTAAGAAGGCACCGCTATGATATCTCACTGCATGAGGTCAGAACGCAGTCAGACAGTCACCTGAACATAACAAGACTGTCCTGCAGACACACCCTGGGGTCTGGGGGTCAGAATGTGACACTGTGTTGTGAGAAGGCAGAGAAGAAGAAGGGAGCTGAGTTTCCTCTCTGGGTCTCCCCTCTGTAGACTCCCCCTCTCTGTTTTAAATCACCCCCGGGTCACCGAGGCCCGTTGGCCTCCAGGGGCCGCGTTGGAGATGATCTTGGCTCGGGAGATAATGGACCCTCTCCCTCCCTCATTGTTTTTTCCCCAACCCCCCTCAGCTACTGCAATCAACACCAGAGAATCTGCCTCCCCCTATCCCCTTCTCCCCCTCCTCCCCTCCTCTCCCCCAGTTGCCCCAGTCTCTCCCGGTAGCTAGAGTGGCTAACCGTGTCCTGCTCTGAAACATAATCGCCTGGCAACAACAGTCTCCCCAGGCCTTGGGAGCCCCCCCCCATCATTGGTGGAGGAAGTTCCCCTTACATAACATTACTTCTCGACACTCTTTTACGACGTGGACACACACTCACACACAGGCCTCTTCATAGCAAGTGCTGGGTGAAGGTCCGGCCCACAAAACATTTTTACAAGCTCAGAAAAGCCCAGAGCAAAATGCTTGTTCAGAGTTTGGATTTGCAAGCAGAATGTGATGTGGCATAAGCCCACACGCCTCCCTTAACACGCTTGCCCCTGGGTGTCATTTAGGCTCTTCTGAAATGTCTCTGCTCTATCAACAGACTGAAAGAGTGAGCGGTGCGTCTGTTCCATGCACAGATCCTCACCTCCCTTTAAATGAACATGGGTTGAAAACCCAAACACAAGTGCACATGCTTACATAAGGCTGCAGTGTAAAGAGTTTTCCATAGGCCTCACTACCTACGTACAGACACACCCCCATTCCTTACTTCAGTGTGTGTGTGTGTGTGTGTCCCAGATGCCTATGAGGAAGTGAGAGGCCTATTGAGCCCAGCAAGGACACGCAGCGTAGATCTGGATGAGCCATGTTCTTTCCCCACTGCGTTAGAAAACCACGGGTAGAAACCACGCGTCGCACCGTACGAAACCTACACGGCTCACGGAGCCCAAGGACAAAGACCGAGGCATTCAGAGTCAGGACTTTGAAACTTCTCTGTTAGCTAAACCTGTGTGTTTTGACATGCTTCTTTCGGAAACGACTGAAGGCCGCCCCCCCCCTCTCCATACAGTGAGCTGGAGATATGATAAGCACGGCCGTTGCGACACAGCGGAGCCCCTATGGAGGGTTGCTCAACGAGGTTAAGAGAGCAAACATGATATAGGGTTACAGAGAACGCAAAGGACCCATGCACCAGTTCAGCCTATAGCTTGACTAAGAAAGGAAACAGGTCTGGCAAGCTGCAGCCTTCGACACTTGGTGTTGTCTTACTGCGGCGTCCCTGCGGCAGAGACGCTTTCAGATGTTGTCCAAGAACAGCAGATGAGAGATATAAAGAGAGAGATAAAGACTGGGCCATCTCCATGGGTGTTATCTAATGAGGGGTTATCGTTTTCGATAATAGTGTTATGTCATCGCTTTGAGGGACTGTGGGCTAAGACGACTGGGATATCAACCCACACACACACAGATATATTCCACCCACCCAGTTTCTGTCCTAACAACATAATTAAATCGACTCTTTTTAGACCTTCAAAGGGCAGCGTAATTCCCAGAAACAGATCTAATACATGTAGTCATTTAGCAGACATTCCCATTTTTGCGCAGCCGGGAATCGAACTGGCGACCTTCAGATTACAAACTCCCTCACCGTTCAGCCACCTGACTCCTTCTAGAGGCCTATGGGAACAGGCGCCTGTGTTGGGGAGGATGCTGCCAGAGCAGCACATGTGGCACGTGTGGTAGACCGCAGCACACCATCTGGGTGCTTTGCACAGGTAGCCTGGACACTGCGGAACGCTGCTCAAGTCAACGGCCCGTGGTAACATACGTCGATATGCCATCGCACACTCAACACCCCACACACACACACACACACACACAATCAACACCCCACACACACACCATTACACACACTCAACACCCCCCCACACACACACACACACCATCACACACAATGCTGACACACACTGTCAAGGCTAATGTACACAGTCTGGGTTAGATGTTGACTCAGGAACATCCAGTCCTGCTTAGCTCTCCAGCCCTCCAGCCCGCTGAGCAGAGCAGCTCAGTATAAAGGCCAGGCTAGGCACTCTGGTTAGTTACTGAGGCTAGTTACTGAGTGTCCAGGACCCAGCGAGCAGGGCGGGGCGCGGGGGGGGGGGGGGCTTTCACTAACCTATAGAGGACAAGGTCCATACTGGCATTCCAGGAGGGGAGTAACAACAATTAAAAAAAAAAACTAATAAAGAAAAAGGGGGACAAACGAGATATGAAAACAGAGTAGAGAGGACAGCGTCAGAGGTCGCGTTTCAAAGTATCCCTGCCCCTGCTCCTCGCTTGTCAACGCAAACATCCCATCATACGAGGGGGCGGATTACAGAGGCCTCGTCTCTCTGAGACGTGTTACCAAGACGACCTGGGGGTGCCCGTGCGGTTGCCAGGTTTGGGACAGAAGTCTCACAAGCCTTTTTTCAACACAAGCCCCCCTCCGCCTCACCATGACGACCCCCTACCCTCTAGACACAAGACCGCCGTCACCTTGGAAACCCTCCAAGCAGGCATGGCAACGATGACACTCCCTAAAAGTTCTCTGTTCCTGTTTCCGAGAGGTGTGACACTTGGCACAAGGAGGAGAGAATTTGATAGCTGCACGCTAAAAACAGTTTGAATTAGTAATCAAGCACGTGTGTTTATGTTTGAGTGTGTGAGTTCATTAGGTTGGCTGTGGGATAGTGTGTGTGTGTGTGTGTGTCTGATTTCATTAGGTTGGCACAGGGAGAGTGAAAACTCATCAGGCTTTACAAACCTCAGTGCTTAATCTGCCTGACAACAGTATAGTCCTCAATCCATAAAAAGCAAAACCAGTAAGTAATCAAAGTCCAACTCGTTTTGAGAGGAGATATTTACCAATAACACATACCAAGAAAAAACACAACTTGAGATCAGTGAGCAATCAAATCTCCCTCTGCTTTCCTGTCTGAGTCGGTGCATCAGTGCTGAGTCAGCTCTGAGACAAGCAGCCTTCATCTCTAACCATGTTACAGCTCTGCGGCCATTACAGCTGCCTTTGTCTCTCTGTGTTTCTCTGTGTGTGGGGGGTGTGTGTTTCTTTCTGTGTGCGTCTCTCTCTCTCTCTCTCTCGTCTTGTTCTGGCAGGGAGGAAGGCAGGCCGCAGAGGGCCCGACATGCAGCTCTGAGAAACACTTAACCCTCTAACTGCGCCCTGGGCAGCGGGTTCGGCTCAGCACACGGACGGTTCCCCTCCAGGTGGGGTTACCATGACGACTAAGGCCTCACTGCCCCACACGGTGTCGTAGCAGAACGTCAGGTTAACTAGTCCGCCTCTCTGCCCCTCTAAGAGACACAAGACCATGTGGAAAATGTTCTGAAGCATAAGAATGTTTCTGATACGACAGTACTAGTGTCAGGTTGGCTAAAATCAGTTTTCAACGGTACAGAACACAGTTATAAGTATTTAAAAGTTCAAGCGGTTGAAGTGCTGTGTTGCATTTGGATGTTGAGCTTGGAAGTGTGAGGCTTGCCAAGTCTACATTTGAATGAGTCCTTGGAACTTTAACTGACATCAAAATATTCACGCAATCAAAAATATCGCGGTTTCGCTTATCTTCCAACTGTCTAAAACTTCCATGATTAACCCTTCAGAACAGAACAGCACACCAGTACAGACTGAAAACACGAGTTGAAAAATGATGTAAGATGCCGTTAGAAACTCCCATAACTGTCTATTAACCTACTTTCTAAATTGTATCTAGAGGTCTAATTTGGTGTTCATAATTTACAAATTCAATTCAGGGTTTAACTTAATTTGTCTGTTCAAATGAATTGTTTTGCTGCTAGTGGTTCTGACCAGAATGCCAAATGGATGACTACTGTTGAGTTATGAGACAATAGTCGTTAGGAGTTAGTCTGGGAGTGTAAGCTAAACAAAGACAAACAGACACTAATTACAAATCAACACAATGAAGTTAACGTATATTCTGCTCTAAATTTGCGTCACTGAGCGATTGAGAGGATCTGTCCCCTTGCATGACACAGCTCAACCAACAACTACACTTCAATTAAAGAACCTTCCTGACCCTTAAAAGGCGACATTTAGGTTACTAGTTCATGCCCATTGTAAAGATTACAGTAGTGCTGTAACAATGCCAGCATGGTCAGATATCTGTCTCACTACCTGGATCATGCTGGGCCTTTAATCACCTTCTCACATAGGTATTGTACTGCGTCAGTGCCTGGCTTGAGTTAATCCACCACCTGTTCACTGTGTTTGCCACAAGGCAGGATACATTTACCCTGAGATTACGGGGCGAAACTGGCATACAGTAGGCTAATCAACCGCTACGAAGGTGTTTGAGCAACAAAGGAGCCCATTCTGTGGGGTGGATAGCTCATTCCCCATCCCCACACCAAGTACATTTCATGCATGTAAAGTGACAGTCTAGAAAAGACTGTCTCGCTTGGAATGGTGGTCGGCTCGTAATATCTGACGCTTTTCTTTCAACCTTCACGTCTAAACAGCCAAAACTCCGTCCAAGGGCAAGAGTAATAAATCCTGCTTTGACAAGAGAGGAGAATCGTTGTTGTGGAGATCCATCCCTCTGTCAATGCTAGTCCGCTAGTTAGCCAGCTTGCTAGCGAGGTTAGCTTTTTCGTCTAGAAAATGATGCTTGCGCTTGAGTGTCAAAACCGCATCTTGCTGCGTCAACACATCAGTAGTGGAGCAATAAGCACATATAGTATCGATGTCAATGATATTCGTTATGTGTGCGTGCAGTAAAATGACAAAGTGACAAACATGGGCTTACCAGCACAGAGCTAGAATGAGGCACACCAACAAAACGCGCAACCTCTTCATTATCTTCCCGCGGGGACCAACATCCTCGCTTTTTTGAGGATTTTTTTCGTCTCTCGTGTCTATACGATAGATACGAAGCTGAGTTTTAATGTGAATTACAACTGTTTACAATATGGAAAAATAACAAAACGCGAGTGGGCGGGTAGCACTGGAGAAAACTATATTCGAAGTGGACAAATGTTCATTGTGCGGACCACCGATCTCCTCGCTCGCGTCTGCTTTACTGAGCTCAAGAGCTCGCATGAGTTTGGCGCAGCTGCTGCTGTTCTATCGACGAATAGGATCAGGGCATTGACGCTCGCGACCAATCATATCAGCTAGCGACCAGGGTTCATGACGTCAGCGATAGCCCTGCTGAGTTGGAAGCGCTTGTGTGGGACGCGTCACCTTTTTGATAAGAAAAACCGATTTAAAAAAAGTAAACAGTGTCATCATAGTGGTCTGAATGATTTCGCAACTTATACATGTTCTGGTAAGGTCAGGATGAGTAATGACAACGTAGGTAATACTGACACGTTTGTAACTTGTTCAGACATGAGAGCTGAACGGCTAGTACATAATGTTCTTTTGCTTAAAGATTCCATATCAAATACATAATGACACTGACATTTCGAAATTGTACTAGTAATCGGTAGGTGTAGTTATAAAGTGACTGGGGCTAACAATATGGGAGAGTCACTGTATGAAAAAAGCAATGTGAATCTTTGCGTTTGTGAAAAGGAGGTTGGGTTGAAGCACCAACGACATTAACTACATTTCCCAAAATGCAACTATAAGGTCTCCTGAATTTTGCCTGCACAAATGTAATCGCATTTCTTCTCATCACCTTGATATGGCTCAAACTCAAGGGAAATATTTGCTGAGTAGCCTAGTAATTATTTATTTCACACCTTCGTCCATTCCAGACATATGACCTCACATTGCCTTGATATTCATGTTTAGATCCAAATCAAATACGTCGTTAACTGTTTCATACAAAATACAATGAACATGTACACTTTCTTTCAACAACAAAACAGTTTCAAAAAGTTGTCCTAAACCAAGTTATTCTTTTAAATGGAGCGTAATAGTCGAATGGCGTGGGGTCCTGATGTCACGAGTGGTGAGCTGTCCCCCAAAAAAGTGAAGTTTTGACGGCAACTGAAGAGCGCTTTCCGTTTGCGCACACAAACAACGAGTCATTTCCACATTGTGGCCTCAGTTTCAAGAGGGCAAAGTCAGTGACTGACCATGGAAGTGGTCAACGTCTTGTTACTCGTGTTGTCTATGTCCCTGTCAGAGAGGTTTCTTGTCGCCGCGTTTTCTCAGTCTCTGGACAGCGATTTCACGTTTACTTTACCCGCTGGCCGAAGGGAGTGCTTCTTCCAGACTATGAAAAAAGACGCATCTCTTGAAATAGAATACCAGGTAAGATGACTTGTAATTACATATATCCTTTACATATACCTCTAATTTAATGTGGAGATAAACAGAGCAACAGGCAACAGATATCTTTTGACAGCTGTTTCGGAGTAAAACTAGCTTAGTTAGCCAGATGAGATGGTGAGCTAACTTGGCTTTTGCGGTCCCTGTTAAAGGACCGAGGTTGTTCGTCCAGTTCAACCACATTTCAAAATGGATCTGTGTTATCCGAAAATATATAAAACATATATATAGGCATGGTGATTATTTTGCGTAACAATACAAAATGCATATCTGTGGAACCGGTGTAACCAACTCATTTCCACAGCATGATACGTTTTTTACGAATCCTACGCTACGCTATGTCTTAACTGGGCCAGATTCCGATGTCTACGCTCACGTTATCACTTCAAGGACACACGAATTAAAAGCGTTTCAAACTTTCCAAGTTGTTTAGTCTAAAACCATCTCTATCTCAACTAGGCGGCCAGTTGGCTATGCTTGATTAAAGATATAGGCTAACAATGCGGGATAGAAACATGACGGGCATTTAACTCCAGTCAATGTTGCGTTAGTGGAATTCCTGTGTGTGTTTGGAAATAAACGGAGGCGACTGGATTTCTTTTTTGCTCAAGAGACTAGAATAGTTTGAAGGATTTCCTTATCTTGACCACCAGACTTAAGAAATGAAGGATGGTGTAACTGCAGAAAGATAATTTCCTAAAGCGTAACCCTTTACTGCCTTGTGAACTTCAGCCAGACCTCAGTTCTGACTCAGATTATTCATGATCCCATCCAGACCAGCCTGACCTAATCGTGTGTGTGTGTGTGTGTGGCTGTGTGTGTGTCCCAGGTGTTGGATGGAGCTGGCCTTGATGTAGATTTCCAGATCTTCTCTCCGTCTAGCCACATACTCTTCAGTGACTACCGCAAATCTGACGGAGTACACACGTGAGTCTCACACACACACACACACACACACTCTCTACACTCTCGTCCTGTTGTCGACCCCTGACCTCTTCCCGCAGCGTGGAGACGGAGGACGGGGACTACATGTTCTGCTTCGACAACTCGTTCAGCTCCGTGTCTGAGAAGATCATCTTCTTTGAGCTGATCCTGGACAACATGGAGAACGAGGGGGAGGAGGCGGACGAGTGGAAGGACTACGTCCACGGGACGGACATGCTGGACATGAAGCTGGAGGACATCATGGTGAGTCCTCGTCCCCTCGTCACCTCGTCAGCAGCACCAGGGGGGAGGGGCCGTCTCACTCCACCGCTGGAGCGTGTCAGGGTCCTGATTGGTCCTTGTGCTCCGTGTGACACCCCTGTTTCACGTGCCAGCGGACGGGTCAGGGTTGACAACCGTCTGGTTGTGTCTCTGGTGGAGTTTGTATCTGACCAGGGCTGGGGGTTGTGATGGAGGCTGGGGGTTGTGATGGAGGCTGGGGGTTGTGATGGAGGCTGGGGGTTGTGATGGAGGTTGGGGTTGAGGCTGGGGTAGTGATGGAGGCTGGGGTAGTGATGGAGGCTGGTGGTTGTGATGGAGGCTGGGGTTGTGATGGAGGCTGGGGTTGTGATGGAGGCTGGGGTTGTGATAGAGGCTGGGGTTGTGATAGAGGCTGGGGTTGTGATGGAGGCTGGGGTTGTGATGGAGGCTGGGGGTTGTGATGGAGGCTGGGGGTTGTGATGGAGGCTGGGGGTTGTGATGGAGGCTGGGGTTGGGGTTGTGATAGAGGTTCAGTCCTTGCTGACGTGTGCTTGACTTTGATCCCTGCTGCCTGTGGCATCAGGGCACCTGGCAGGATGTCAGCTGATAGAATGACACACAGCTGTCATAGTGACTGCTGTCATAGTGACCCCAATGACAGGCCCTGCTGCCTACTACACACACACACACACACACACACTGTGCCGACCTGCCTACATGACCAGCAACTCAGTAACATTTCTCATAAACTACGACTGCCAGAAAGGCCAACAAAAAGGCTACAAGTGCACTAGGAAAGCCATAGAAAGCCTCCTTCAGCGAGGGTCACATTGTGTTTGGCAACAGTGAACAGTGTTTTTGTGCCTACATTCTGACTCCTGGCCACAGCCAGTACAGGACAGGAAGTAGCGGCAGCTGTGGAGGAAGTTGCGTTCTCCCTCAGGGAACACACGAGAGGAACGGGCTTTTGTTGTCACGCAAAGTCCTACTCGGTTCCCCTCTGGCCCAGACTGGCTGCCTGGTGTTTTGGTACAGCTGTGTTATCATCAGGTGTGGTCAGAACCATGTGACTGGAGCATGGCTGGTCAGGTACAGGTTAGCACAGCACTTAAGGTAAATTCCATGAAAGTAGTTTAACGTCACATAGATTTGCATGTGTAAAACTGGATGTACTGGATGAACTTCCAGCTAGGCCACGCCCACAGCTCTCCCAAGTTACTCCCACGTTGATTGGACCAGATATTCCATGCATAGAAAAGCAGGAAATATTCATTTTTGAAGATACAAATCTTCTGCGCTTGCATCCAGTCTTACACATGCACATCTTTATGACCCCTATTTACTTTCATATACAGCCAGAAGTCTGACCCCTACCCTGTCCTCTCTCTCTCTCTTTCCTCCCTCCCTCTCTTTCACCTCCCTCTCCTTCACCTCCCTCTCCTTCGCCTCCCTCCCCTCACCCCTCCTCACCCTCCCTTCCCTCTCTCCTCCCCTCCCTCCCTCTCTCCTCCTCTCCAGGACACCATCAACAGTGTGAAGGCTCGTCTGGGGAAGAGCCTTCAGATCCAGACGGTGCTGCGGGCCTTCGAAGCGCGCGACCGCAACCTGCAGGAGAGCAACTACAACCGGGTCAACATGTGGTCGTGCACCAGCCTGGCGGTCATAGTGCTGGTGTCAGGAGTGCAGGTGTACCTCCTCCGCTCGCTGTTCGAAGACAAGAGGGTGACCCCCACGTAACCCCGCCCCCTGGGAGGGGACTGGGGGAGAGGGCCAACCAATCATCTTTGGGGAACTGGTGCGGAGGCGGGGCTCTTGGCTGAAACTGATACTTCCGACGCGACGTCACAAACCACACGTAGTGTCGTCGCTAACGCACTCTCAGACGTAGCGTGGGCATGGAGAAGATTCCTCTGTAGCTGTCATCACACAGAAACATCTGTTATTATCTCTCTCCCTGTCTCTCTCCCTCTCTTTCCTGTAGTTCACCTTGTCAGTCAGTAGGACACAGCCTCTGTCGTCTCTCCTGAGCTGCTAACATCCGTCTGTAGCATCAAGGCTGGCAGCCCCTCCTCTCTCCCTCCTCTCTCCCTCCCTGCTGGTCTCTCTGCTGCCCTGCCCTCAGATCTGCTGTCAACACCAGAGAGAGAGAGAGTCACCGAACCCGACAGTGATTTTCTTTTTTAACCGAGCCTGAAAGAACAACTTGTCCGATCTGTTTGTTTTTGTGCCAAGTTTTTAGCAATAACTTTAAAGTAGTCGACGAATGAAGAAAGCGTGTTTTGAAGTTGAGTGTTCCTGGCACTGAGGGGAGAGACCACTGTGTAGTCTCTGTCTGCGCGTCTCCTCTCCCCGTGGGTCAGGAGGGGGGCGGTGTTGCTGAGCCAACGAGCCGTTCATCGCCGAGCGGAGCACATGTTACTGACAGGCCTCACGGAACGTTTCTATGGAACCCTTTTCCAAGAACTGTGTGGCCTTTCAAATCTGAGATTCTGTACAGGGGTGCTACACACACACATGACACAATCCATCTCCCTCCCTCTTATTGCCACACACACACACACACACCCACACCTGTTCATAGAAGCCCCTGCTGTCACCAGGTGTGTTCTCCTGATGGTGGCAGGTTTCCTGCACTGTTCTATGCAGCCGACCCCAGGAGGTTAGGGTAGAGGTGCCATCTCTCACCCTCTAAATCACCACCAACCTACTCCTTTCTAAATGACAGGCAGGGCCCGCCCGCCCACCCCCACCCAACCCTCACACCATGCTGGGCTGACAGGAGGCTCAGGTTTCTTGCACCTTGTCAGCCAGCAGAGAGATGGTGCCTGTCTACCTGTTTGCCTGTCTGCCTGTTTGCCTGTCTGCCTGTGGTGACAGATTCCTATTTCAGTCTTCTCTTCTATCCTGCGCCACCGCCACAGTCTCCTGGTAGACGTGTTTACAGGACACGGGCTCAGCCCACTTGGTTAGGAGTGTTTGTGTTTTTGACGCGCGCCTTTTTGAAGATTGACGGGTATGTGTTTCTGGTTTGGCTCCTCTGTGTTATTTTGTATTAAGCAGGAAGTTAGTCTCTAAGTTTTGGGCTTTCTTAGCACACACTGCAGTGTTTCTGTGTACTTACTAAGGCATAGGGCTGGTGAGTGACGGGCTGAAGGTTGATTTGTTCTTCACTTTAGACTCCTGGTATACTGCTGAGTGGTACCATATCGCCACCTGCTGTTGGAAAACTGAAGGGTTTGAGCCTGCAAAAACAAAACATGACCTGTTTCAATGCATTGGCCTAGTTTCAGTAACCCATTATCTGCTTTCAAAGATGTGTATAAATATTGATAGTGAGACATAAATCATCAGGTCTCTGTTTTAGCTGTATACTACTTGTTACCCGACTTACTTTTTGCCGTTAAGATTTTGTGTTGTTGAGTTGTGTTTTTTCCCTTACCAAGCAAAAGATATAACATTACTTTGACAGGATTTGTCTGCTGAGGTTGAGGCGGGCTCTACATTTTTGTGCTACTAACTGATAGGTTACTGTGCAGGGATATTTGTGTTTTGATTGGTACAGACTCAATTTGAACTTCTCAACTTTTTCATCTATATTATGGAGCGGTGAAACCGTAAGAGAGCCCATTGCAGCTGGTCCACTCACTGTGGAAAGGTACTCTAAAGAACCATCTTTGACTGCACAGTAGACTTAATACAACCAATATCGCCTGGTTCACATTATTGTGTATTTTTATGGGCTGTGTGTGGTAGAATTAAACTGCAGCCAAGTCACTCGATAGACGCCTCAACTAACCTCATGGAACAAAAATGGGATATTCTGGGATATTTATCTGAAATATTCTGTAGCTATAAACGTGTAAATAAAATGGTCAAATGTTTGTTCCTTTGTCTTTTGTCCTCTTGCTTTTCCGTGCGTGTGGCGTTAGGGTTAGATAAAAAGATGGCTGTAAGGATACTGTTGGGAATGTGTCCATCCGCGTTTTATAATCTGTCCAGCAGAGGGCAGTGTAGCTGTATAAAGTTTTCAGTGCGACTTCCGGGAAAACAGCAAGACTTCAGAAATGACCTGGGTGTAGTATATTCATCCAGAAGCTCCCCAAATCATTACTCAGGTACGTACATATATTGAACATCCAAAGTCATGTATATCTACTGGATTACACTATCTTGTGTGACTGGATTCATATTGGTAATTATAGTTCGCTTGCGAAACGTCAGATTTAGCTAGCAAAGCTAAGATAGACATAGCGATGTGACAGGAATTTTTTAAGGAGACGGGCTGATCATAATTTTGACTGGGGTTGAGACGGGTGTGAAATTGCGGGATGCAAGCTAACGTGAACTATATTCATTACATGATCCTTCCATGACTTGCGTGTTCCTCCAGGTGATGGGGGCAGACGGCGGGTCTGGAACTGCCGCGGGACCGGATGTACCCTGGCGAAAGGTTTTGTGGGAGCGTCAGCCGTTCCCGGACAACTATGTCGACCGTCGGTTCCTGGAGGAGCTAAGGAGGAACGTGGGTGTTCGGCAGTACCACTACTGGGCGGTGGTGAAGGAAGCTGTGCTGGTAGGGCAGCAGATATCCTGCGTGTCTCTGTTCCTCACTCTGTGGTACTACATGGATCAGGGTCTGTTGTCCTCCACTACACTGCTGTGGACTTGCCTGCTCTGTGCATTGCTGGGCTACGGACTCTACCAAGTGCTGAGTCCGGGGGGGCGATCGAGCTCGCGCACGCGTTTAGCGGACCTCCAGAGCGCCGCCATCTTCCTGTCCTTCACGTTTGGCTTTTCCCCGGTGCTGAAGACGTTGACGGAGTCGGTCAGCACCGACACGGTGTACGCCATGTCCTCCCTCATGCTCCTGGCCCACCTGGTGTCCTTCCCCTACGCCCGGCCCTCCCCCCCCAGCAGCCTGTCCCTGAACGCCGCCCTGTTCGGCTCCGTGTGCCTGGCCTCCAGGCTGCCCGGAGCCCTCCACACCTTCGCCATGCTCAGCTGCGCCCTGCTGGTGTTCGCCCTGTGGCCCTGCCTGCTGCAGAGGGCCCGCGAGAGGAGCCCGGGGCTCTCCGCCGGGGTGTGCGTGGGCGTGTGCGTGGGCGGGGTGGGGGCGCTGGGGTCGCTGTGGGCGGGCGCGGCAGGCCTGCTGGCTGTGGCTCTGGGCGGGGTGACTCTGCTCTGCCCTCTGCTGCTGGTCAGGCTGCAGAGACACAAGGACAACATCCAGGGGCCCTGGGACGAGGCAGAGATACTGGAAGACCTCAGTCGCTTCCTGCACTGACACACACAAGGCCACCCCTCCTTGAGGATGTATGAAAACACTCCACTATCTACGACAGGAAGGAGGGCTGAACAGGAAATGATGCACTTTGCTGCCTAGGTCTTTTATTCCATGTTTTACACTAAACCTGATAGATCTGTGCAAATATCTATTTTATGTGTATGGTTAACAAGGGCTCTGACATAATGACAATTGTTTACAGAATGTTTCAACATGGTTGTGCCGCTTCTTTTTTTTTTTGTATATCTTGGACAATAAAGTCATTTATTTATTCTACCAAATGATTCTGTGTCCCTTGAATCGCAGGCAAACTGGTCACAAAGGCAGGTAAATTGACTAGATATCTATATATCGTCTTTATTCTAAGAGGGTCATACTGATCATGAACTACATTATATAATTCATACCCTTCACCGAATAAAACATGGCTGAAACTGAATATTTCAACTCAAAACTTTGTGGATTCTGAGGAGCAATATCATGAGGTGTCCACCAGGTGGTGTCCTACCTTCAGATCCCCTTCCCTAGGCTTGGCATGTCATGTCTGGTTCTTCTGCCCAGCCCCAACGCCCCTTCCAGTAGAAACAAACGATTCTGCCTATCATAGCTGTAATAGAGTTATGGCCGCCACAACAAGGTTCTCTACATCGTGACAAAAACTTCCATGTTTAAGTTATAACGTACTAGTATCTCCACATCAGTAAAAGCACATTAATGTGTTTGTGCCGAGTTGAAGGTTCTGTCGAAGTTACTTAAAATCTCTTTTTGAAACGCATTACATTTACAAAAACACCTGGTACCACTCTCGACGTTGGAAAAAAAACGCTTTGAAAATTGTACAATTTATTCAAAAACCGTAAAAACAGTGTTGCCCTTTTTGTGTATTTACACACATATTTACACAGAGAAAAAAGGCACTTGTGGCAAATGTATGTATGAAAGAAAATAAAAGGTATGACAGCATTTGTAGACGTTGGCGTTATGTACAGAACAGGCTCAAGGCCTGGGCCATTCCAGTGTTGACTGCAGGGGGATTCCCAGGAGGAGCGCTGAGGCTGCCTTACACATCACACAGCTCACTGGCAGTCTGAGCCTGGCTCTCCCCACGTCTCAGAGGGGCATTGTACAATAGGAGCTGGGAGCAGGGCTGGTGGAGGAGAGGAGGGGGCTGATGGAGGAGAGGAGGAGAGGAAAGCTGATGGAGGAGAGGAGGGCTGATGGAGGAGAGGAGGAGAGGAAAGCTGATGGAGGAGAGGAGGGCTGATGGAGGAGAGGAGGGCTGATGGAGAAGACGAGGAGGGTCTGATGGAGGAGAGGAGGAGGAGAGCTGATGGAGGAGAGGAGGGCTGATGGAGGAGAGGAGGGCTGATGGAGGAGAGGAGGAGAGGAGGGTCTGATGGAGGAGAGGAGGAGAGGAAAGCTGATGGAGGAGAGGAGAGCTGATGGAGGAGAGGAGGGCTGATGGAGGAGAGGAGGGCTGATGGAGGAGAGGAGGAGAGGAGGGTCTGATGGAGGAGAGGAGAGCTGATGGAGGAGAGGAGGGCTGATGGAGGAGAGGAGGGTCTGATGGAGGAGAGGAGGGCTGATGGAGGAGAGGAGGGCTGATGGAGGAGAGGAGAGCTGATGGAGGAGAGGAGAGCTGATCGAGGAGAGGAGGGCTGATGGAGGAGAGGAGGGCTGATGGAGGAGAGGAGAGCTGATGGAGGAGAGGAGGGCTGATGGTCAGTTTGGCTTTGAAGGGGCAGCTGGAGGATGCCTCCTAGAAAACAAGATTATTTAAGATTACATCTAAGATTATTAACCCATCAGACACAAACTCGATTCAAATAAAAACATCTGCTAAATCAATTGAATGTAAATGTGAGCCACAGAGAGAGGGAGAAGAGGGGTGGTGCACACTTCCTGATACTCCCTCACACACACACACACATACATACACACACTAGTGTGACTATGGAACAGCCTCTATCAAAAGAACGATGTTATGGTCTTCCTAAGTCTGGAGAACATTCCTGCAGAGCTCAACCAGGAAAGATCCCTGTGGAGACAAAGGAATATATGTGTGTGTGTGTGTGTGTGATATAGGAGAAAAGGTTTTTTATTTGTCCTGAGATGCGAAGAGTGGAATTACAGTTTCTGAGTTGGAGAAGGAGAGACTGGGCTGGAGAGAAAGATGGAAAGAAAGATGGAGAGACTGGGAGGGAGATAGAGAGAGAGAGAGAGAGAGAGAGAGGGGGAGAGAGAGAGAGAGAGAGAGAGAGAGAGAGAGGGAGAGAGAGAGAGGGGAGAGAGAGAGAGAGAGAGAGAGAGAGAGAGAGAGAGAGAGAGGGAGAGAGAGAGAGAGAGAGAGGGAGGGAGGGCACAGAGGAAATGAGGCAGAAAGAAAAGAAAAGAAAGGCCAAAAGCAAGAGAGAAACCACTGGAGGGAGGAGAAAAGAGGGTGAAGAGAGAGAGAAAGATATTCCATGCAAAAGTCAAATAAAAAATGCAAGAGAAAGAGAGAGGGAAGAAAGAGAGAAAGAAAGTCGTTGGTGGTGAACAGAATTCGGCGCTCGGGTTGAAAAAGACGAACCGTGCATTGAAATGACAAATATATATTCTAGTGTGTCTGAGAGAGACAGAAAAGAGGGAGGGAGGGAGGGAGGGAGGGAGGGAGGGAGGGAGGGAGGGAGGGAGGGAGGGAGGGAGGGAGGGAGGGAGGGAGGGAGGGAGGGAGGGAGGGAGGGAGGGAGGGAGGGAGGGAGGGAGGGAGGGAGGGAGGGAGGGAGGGAGGTGTTGTATCTGGCTTCAGTAGGACCTGGACATAGGAAAGGTCTTTTCTACAGGCTGATGGGAATGAGAATATGAAAAACACATTTTCCAGTAGACCCCCACCCAGCTCAAATAACAAGCTCTCTGCAGCCAGCCTGGGCTTGGCTCTGTGTGTGTGTGTGTGTGTGTGTGCTAACCATTGGTCTCCTTGGTGAGGGAGAGGATGGTTCACAGTGTTGAGAGGGCAGCAGCAGTCCAATAGGAGGAGTGGACCGTGGTGACCTCTGTGTGATTGACCACTCATCACTGAAGCCAAACCACCCCGCTCGCCCTCCCTCTGATTGGCTTACCTGGGCGCACTGGGAGGGGCGCGTTTGGCGGGGGGGGCATCCTGGGGTCCGTCAGCTCTGGGAGGGGAGGGGGGGCCGGAGCGGGAGGGGGCCGGGGGGGCAGGGGCCCGTGTAGCGGCTCTGGAGGGGGGAGACCTGAGAGAGAGAGAGAGAGAGAGAGAGAGAGAGAGAGAGAGCGAGAGAGAGAGAGAGAGAGAGAGAGAGAGAGAGAGCGAGAGAGAGAGAGAGAGAGAGAGAGAGAGAGCGAGAGAGAGAGAAACAGAGAGAGAGAGAAACAGAGAGAGAGAGAGAAAGAGAGAGAAACAGAGAGAGAGAGACAGAGAGAGAGAGAGAGAGAGAGGGGAAGGAGAGACAAAGAGAGAGAGAGGGAGAAACAGAGGGAGAGAGAGAGAGAGAGAGGGTGGTAAAAAAATGTGTCATTAAAATGCTGATGAGAAAACCAGAGACCAAGCTGTGCGATTGACTGCATTGCCATTCCTGTGAATATGGCTGTCTGTGGGAGGGAGAGAGGGTCTGTAAGTGTGTGTGTGTGACCTGTGGTGCTGCAGCCAGGAGGAGTCGACAGGCGGGGGGATGGGGGTGGAGGTGGAGGAGGAGGAGATGTCTCCTATGAGGGCCAGAGCGTCCTGCAGAGCAGTGTAGGTACGCAGCACCTCCTCACGTCTCTGCTCCTGCTGCGGAGCCTCGTCCATCAACACTGAGCGCTCTCCCAGAGCGTACAGCTGGACCAGGAGCTCAGACGCTATAAAGTCCTTCACCTGGGGGGGGGGGCAGGAAAGACCCTTTCTCATACACCTGGAAATAACTACAACAGACAGACAGGCAGGCAGCAAGGCAGGAAGGAAGACAGATAGACAGATAGACAGATAGATAGACAGACAGACAGCGTACGTTGTTGATCATGAGGTGCATGATGGTCTTGGGCAGAAGGTCCTGGAGGGTCTTGTAGACGATGTTCATGTAGGAGTCCACCAGGTGCCTGATGGTCTCCACCTGCCGCTCCAGCTGAGGGTCCATGGAGACGCTGTCAGCAGAGCCAGCGCTCTCCCCATTCACCTGGAGGATGGGGAGGAGGAGGAGGGGGGAGGAGGAGGAGGAGGGGGAAGGGGGAGGAGGAGGAGGGGGGAGGGGGAGGGGGAGGAGGAGGAGGAGGGGGGAGGAGGGGGGAGGAGGGGGGAGGAGGGGGGAGGAGGAAGAGGGGGGGGGAATGAGAAGAGAAAGGCGTACCGTAGAGGAAAGAGAGAGGAAAACAGGGTGAGAACGTATTTACAGTCTTTTATGGGTGCTATTTATAATGTCTACTGTAATTACATTTCACGCCAATAAAAGTAGTTTGAGTTTCTGAATTGCATCAGAGGACATGCAGAGAAGGGAGAGGGGGAGAGAGTGCGGGAGAGAAAGAGGGAGGGAGTTAAGGAGTGGAGGTGGTATGTAGATTCTTAGGTTTGAACCCTTATTTCACTGATGTCATAACCCTCTACTCACAAAGAGAGTGGAGAAGGAGAGGGGGAGGGGGAGAAAGGAGAGGGGTGGGGAGAGAAAAGGAGAGGGGTGGGGAGAGAAAAGGAGAGGGGTGGGGAGAGAAAAGGAGAGGGGTGGGGAGAGAAAAGGAGAGGGGTGGGGAGAGAAAAGGAGAGGGGTGGGGAGAGCGGGAGAAAAAGGGAGGGAAATGAAAAGCAGAAAGAAGGAGAGGGGGTCAACGTAGAGAGTGATCGGGAGCAGGGCTGATTAGAACCAGACTGACCGCCCCTCTGAGGGACACACACACACCCTCATACACACACACACACACACACACACACACAAACAAACTCACACACACAAAATGACATCACAGACTAAGAATTCTGGGCTGAAAAGCAATGACAGAGCGGGAGAGAGGAGGGGGAGTAGTGAGGAGAGAGAGGAGGGGGAGTAGGGAGGAGAGAGAGGAGGGGGAGTAGGGAGGAGAGAGAGGAGGGGGAGTAGTGAGGAGAGAGAGGAGGGGGAGTAGGGAGGAGAGAGAGGAGGGGGAGTAGTGAGGAGAGAGAGGAGGGGGAGTAGGGAGGAGAGAGAGGAGGGGGAGTAGGGAGGAGAGAGAGGAGGGGGAGTAGGGAGGAGAGAGAGGAGGGGGAGTAGGGAGGAGAGAGAGGAGGGGGAGTAGTGAGGAGAGAGAGGAGGGGGAGTAGTGAGGAGAGAGAGGAGGGGGAGTAGTGAGGAGAGAGAGGAGGGGGAGGAGGGAGGAGAGAGAGGAGGGGGAGTAGGGAGGGAGGAGAGAGAAGAGGGGGAGTAGGGAGGAGAGAGAGGAGGGGGAGTAGGGAGGAGAGAGAGGAGGGGGAGTAGGGAGGAGAGAGAGGAGGGGGAGTAGGGAGGAGAGAGAGGAGGGGGAGTAGGGAGGAGAGAGAGGAGGGGGAGTAGGGAGGAGAGAGAGGAGGGGGAGTAGGGAGGAGAGAGAGGAGGGGGAGGAGGGAGGAGAGAGAGGAGGGGGAGGAGGGAGGAGAGAGAGGAGGGGGAGTAGGGAGGAGAGAGAGGAGGGGGAGTAGGGAGGAGAGAGAGGAGGGGGAGTAGGGAGGAGAGAGAGGAGGGGGAGTAGGGAGGAGAGAGAGGAGGGGGAGTAGGGAGGAGAGAGAGGAGGGGGAGTAGGGAGGAGAGAGAGGAGGGGGAGTAGGGAGGAGAGAGAGGAGGGGGAGTAGGGAGGAGAGAGAGGAGGGGGAGTAGGGAGGAGAGAGAGGAGGGGGAGTAGGGAGGAGAGAGAGGAGGGGGAGGAGTGAGGAGAGAGAGGAGGGGGAGTAGGGAGGAGAGAGAGGAGGGGGAGGAGTGAGGAGAGAGAGGAGGGGGAGTAGGGAGGAGAGAGAGGAGGGGGAGTAGGGAGGAGAGAGAGGAGGGGGAGTAGGGAGGAGAGAGAGGAGGGGGAGTAGGGGGTGTTATGGTGACGGACTCTCCTAGGAGGGAGAGGGAGAGGAGGGGGCTGTTGGGGTGAAGATTAGGGTCAAAGGTCAGAGTTTGGGTCCTCACAGTGACCTTCTCAGGGTAGACTCCTGCCCTCAGTAGAGAAGCCTTCCAGCTGTCCAGCTCCTCCTGGGAGCCACACGCCAGCTCCAGGTACCTGTAGTCCTTGTACACGTTCCTGCAATTCATTTGAACACAGCCGTGGGCCTATTAAAACTATGTTTCCCAGTCTGCAGTCCTCTCCAGTTTACGTATGCATGAATGGTGACACTTGATCGCTTCCTTTCTCAATCAATGGTCTTCTATGAATCAGTCTTCTATCAATCAGTCTTCTATCTCTTTACTCTCCAAACCCATCCTCCCCTCAACCCTGCTGTTTATGTCCCTCAGCCTCCTCCCCCTACTCCCTCCCTCCCTCCCTCCCTCCCTCCCTCAGCCTCCTCCCCCCCTACTCCCTCCCTCCCTCCCTCCCTCAGCCTCCTCCCCCCCTACTCCCTCCCTCCCTCCCTCAGCCTCCTCCCCCCCTACTCCCTCCCTCCCTCAACCTCCCCCCCCCCTACTCCCCCTACTCCTCCTCTACTCCCCCCTCCCTCCCTCAGCCTACTCCCCCCTCCCTCCCTCCCTCCACCTCATCTCTCCATCCGCCCTCTAGGCGCCGCTGTGATTCACAGAGACAGGAATCTGGAGCGAGCAGCGGACCATCTGCTAAACATTGCCTTTAATCACTTTGCTGTTCCTCCACTCCCTTTGTTTCTCCCCTCTCACGTTTTCAAAACCACAGTTGTTGCGTGTTTGTGTCTGTCTGTGTGCTTGTGTGTGAGGGTCATTTCAGTAGAGAAACACCGCTCTGGAGTTGATTAGCTAGTTGACTAGAGACAGACAGGTATGCCTGTAATTTTGTTATATTGAGAATGACCATCTCTCTCTCTCTCTCTCTCTCTCTCTCTCTCTCTCTCTCTCTCTCTCTCTCTCTCTCTCTCTCTCTCTCTCTCTCTCTCTCTCTCTCTCTCTCTCTCTCTCACTCTCTCTCACTCTCTCTCTCACACTCTCTCTCACTCTCACTCTCTCACTCTCTCACTCTCTCACTCTCTCACTCTCTCACTCTCTCACTCTCTCACTCTCTCCCATCCAGTTCAATGCTTTACAAAGGCTATATTGTGACCATTCACTCTACTTTTCCCTCCTTCCCTCTCTCCCCATCCCGCCTTCTCTCCTTTCCCCTTCAATCTCTTTCTCCCTTCCATCCTTTTCCCTTTCCTCTCCTCCCATTCTATCTCTCCTCTCCTTCCTCTCTCCCCTTTCTCTCTCTCATATTCAGGAGATCAGTATCGTTTTTGGTTTGGTTTGATGAGAAAATAGCATTGGTGTGAAATTTGCACGTGAAATGGTTTTATCTTGATAAGAAATGTTTGGTGTGGTAAAACTGCTTGGTTGGCTGGCAGTTCTAACTGCCCAATAAAGGTATCTTTAAAAGTCAAAGTCTCTCTGTCTGTCTTTCTGTCTCTCTCTCTGTCTCTCTCTCATCTTCAGGAAATCAGACCTCTGGCTGCTTCACATTTAGGGAGTTTCCTACAGTTTTTATTACTGTCAGACAGGAATACAACCACCGCAGCAAAATATAGAATGGCTGCCACATACACACACGCAAACACTCACACAGACACACACACAGACACACACACAGACACACACACAGACACACACACACAGACACAGAGAGCGAGAGGAACAGGGGGGGGGGGGCAGTAGGACACGCTTTGACACATTCCTGGCTGATCGTTCTGATGCTCTCTCTCTCTCCCTCCTTCTCTCTCTCCCCTCCTCCCCCTCTTCCTCTATGAGGAGGTCTCTCTCTTCCCCACCCTTCCCGCTCTCCCTCCCTGTCTCCCTCCTTCTCTCTCTTCCCCACCCTTCCCGCTCTCCCTCTCTGTCTCCCTCCTTCTTGTGGTGAGGAGAGGAATTCTTTCCAAACAAGAGCACCCTCCTCTCAGATCCAGCAGCTCTGGCTTTGATTAGCTGCTTAATGAGCCCTCCGACAGTCCACTGGGCTCTGCTCACATACACAGGCTCTCTCATCACACACACACACACACACACTTCCATACAAACAGTCCAATCTCATAACATAGCTCAGAAAATTATAAACAAACTCCACATGCTCCGGTTCAATCAGCTGCGCCCACACACACACTACTGGTCTCTCTCACACACACACACACACACACCAGATAATGTGCCTTGTCTCTCAGCCAGTGAGAGGAGGTCAGAGTGTAAGGGTCAGGGGGAGGGTAAACCTTGGCTCATCATCCTGTCCCCCTCATCCTGTCTCCCCCCCCCCCCCGCTCTCATTTAACACCAGCAGAACATCTCTCCCAGACAACACACACTAGAGACCCCTGCAGGTGACCCTGCTCTAGAGAGTAGGAGAGGAACATCTAACTATCAAACACACACCCACCCACACACACCCACCCACCCACCCCCACACCCACACCCACCCCCACACCCACACACACACACATACACACACACACACACACACACCCACACACACACACACCTCTGCTCCGTGTTGAAGATGGCACAGGCGTGTCTGCTGGACATGAAGCTCTTCTCCACATCTCTGAGCCTCAGGTTGTCCAAAGACAGGATGTATTTCTTCTCCTTCTCCTGGGGGGAGGGAGGGAGAGGGAGAGAGGGAGAGAGAGGTGAGGGAGGGGGGATAGTGGGATAAGACAGAGATTCGGTATGTTTATGGGAGGGCCAAGTAACACGCCGACTGTTCTAGACAGCAGGCTCCCCCTCTGGAATTGTGAGAGAGCGATAAGAAGAGGAGGAGATGAACCAGGGAGAGGTGAGAAGAGGGGGAGATGAACCAGGGAGAGGTGAAAGAAGAGGAGGAGATGAACCAGGGAGAGGTGAGAGAAGAGGAGGAGATGAACCAGGGAGAGGTGAGAGAAGAGGAGGAGATGAACCAGGGAGAGGTGAGAGAAGAGGAGGAGATGAACCAGGGAGAGGTGAGAGAAGAGGAGGAGATGAACCAGGGAGAGGTGAGAGAAGAGGAGGAGATGAACCAGGGAGAGGTGAGAGAAGAGGAGGAGATGAACCAGGGAGAGGTGAGAGAAGAGGAGGAGATGAACCAGGGAGAGGTGAGAGAAGAGGAGGAGATGAACCAGGGAGAGGTGAGAGAAGAGGAGGAGATGAACCAGGGAGAGGTGAAAGAAGAGGAGGAGATGAACCAGGGAGAGGTGAGAGAAGAGGAGGAGATGAACCAGGGAGAGGTGAGAGAAGAGGAGGAGATGAACCAGGGAGAGGTGAGAGAAGAGGAGGAGATGAACCAGGGAGAGGTGAGAGAAGAGGAGGAGATGAACCAGGGAGAGGTGAGAGAAGAGGAGGAGATGAACCAGGGAGAGGTGAGAGAAGAGGAGGAGATGAACCAGGGAGAGGTGAGA
The DNA here is from genome assembly GCF_054491055.1 of Hypomesus nipponensis. NCBI lineage: Eukaryota > Metazoa > Chordata > Actinopteri > Osmeriformes > Osmeridae > Hypomesus > Hypomesus nipponensis. Next base: position 2,588,264 of record NC_140376.1, on the reverse strand, counting down.
GAAGAGGAGGAGATGAACCAGGGAGAGGTGAGAGAAGAGGAGGAGATGAACCAGGGAGAGGTGAGAGAAGAGGAGGAGATGAACCAGGGAGAGGTGAGAGAAGAGGAGGAGATGAACCAGGGAGAGGTGAGAGAAGAGGAGGAGATGAACCAGGGAGAGGTGAGAGAAGAGGAGGAGATGAACCAGGGAGAGGTGAGAGAAGAGGAGGAGATGAACCAGGGAGAGGTGAGAGAAGAGGAGGAGATGAACCAGGGAGAGGTGAAAGAAGAGGAGGAGATGAACCAGGGAGAGGTGAGAGAAGAGGAGGAGATGAACCAGGGAGAGGTGAGAGAAGAGGAGGAGATGAACCAGGGAGAGGTGAGAGAAGAGGAGGAGATGAACCAGGGAGAGGTGAGAGAAGAGGAGGAGATGAACCAGGGAGAGGTGAGAGAAGAGGAGGAGATGAACCAGGGAGAGGTGAGAGAAGAGGAGGAGATGAACCAGGGAGAGGTGAGAGAAGAGGAGGAGATGAACCAGGGAGAGGTGAGAGAAGAGGAGGAGATGAACCAGGGAGAGGTGAGAGAAGAGGAGGAGATGAACCAGGGAGAGGTGAGAGAAGAGGAGGAGGACAGAAGGTGTGGAAGAACATGTAGGACATGAAGAGGACTGTACCCCAGGCCAGGCCTGAGGGTGTGGAGGTATACTGGGGCCAGCACAACCCAGCCCCACGAACAACAGAGAGAGGGAGGAGAAAGAAAAGACAGGAGAAAGAGAGAAGAAGAAGGAGAAAGAGAGAAGAAGAAGGAGAAAGAGAGAAGAAGAAGGAGAAAGAGAGAGAGAAAGGAGAAAGTGGAAAGAGAGTGAAGAGTAAGGTAGAGAGAGAAAGGAGAAAGGCAAAAGGAGAGAGAGAGCAGAAAAGGAGGGAGAGAGAGATAGAGCAGAAAAGAGAGAGAGAGAGAGCAGAAAAGAGAGAGAGAGAGGGCCAGGAGTGCACAGTCTGTCATCACCAGCAGGACTGATGTGTGATGGCGAGCAGAGGGGAAGGATGGAGAGAAGCAGAGGTAGGCAGGGAGAATGAGAGAACCAGAGAGCCAGGGGAGTCCGGGGAGAGAAGAGAGGGGGAGAGGACAAAGGGGGAGAGAAGAGAGGGGGAGAGGAGAGAGGGGGGAACAAGGAGAGGGAGAGAAGCCGTGCGGCCATGTGAAAGTCATTACTCAGACTGAAGTTCTGAAACACAACTTTTTCTCCACGAGAGAAGCCCATCCCCCTCTCCTCTCCTGCTCCCCTCTCCCCCCTCCAGGAGGGGGGCTCCACCCCAGGAACAGCTTCACTTACTGCCAGAGCTGTGGAGGAGCTGGTGGACGAGCAGGAGAGAGCAGGGGCGAGGGACAGGAGAGAGAGAGGAGAGACGACCTGGACAGAGGAAGAGATGTACGTTGCAAGGCATGATGGGAGTTAGGAGGTTCAAGGAGGCAAAAAAAAAAAAAAAAAAGAAGAGAAGGTTCAAGCAGTGAGGGGAGCTGTAGGAGGAGACTGTGTGTGTGTGTGTGTGACAGAGAGAGAGACAGGGGAGGTGTGAGAGCAGCACTCAGTTCGGTCGCCCCTGAACCCTACGAATCTCTCCCTTCTTTCCTTTCTCTGCCTCTCTTTTTTTTCCTCCAGAGGGGCCCACTTCCTGTTACAGAGGCTGAAAAAAATGACAGAGCAAGCCTGGCGCTTCGACAGCCACATCTGGTACCACTTAGAGAGAGAGAGAGCGAGAGCGAGAGCGAGAAAGGAGGAGAACGGAGAAGGAACTCTTGACGAGACGTGAAGCCGAGGGCAGACGGAGCGGCTGGTCGAGAGAGGGAGGTGAGTTTCGAGCGAGCGGGGAACGGACGAGAGACTTTCGAAGACAGAGAGAGGGAGAGAGAGGGAGAGAGAGAGAAACGGCGAGAGGGAGAAGTGGAGAGAAACTGCAGACCACTCCAAAGTTGATTCCCCACGGGTCCCATCAACCCTTATATGGAGTCTGAGTCCCTCCCCAGTTCTCTCTCTCTCCTTCTCGCTCTCTCCCTCTCTCTCTCTCCCCTTCTCTCTCTCTCTCTCTCTCTCTCTCTCTCCCCTCTCTCTCTCTCCCCTTCTCTCTCTCTCTCTCTCTCTCTCTCTCTCTTCCCGCCTTGCCTAAATGTAGGGGCTGATCTCCAGTAGGATGAGTGTGTGTGCCACGTCAAGACTGGATACTCTGCTTCGACAGTGCGCCACGGACGCCACACACACACGCGCGCGCACACAGTGCTCGGACCTAACCAGGACTCACCGAGGGACGAGGACGGCGGTGTGTGTGGGTCAGTGTGTGTCTGAGTGTGTGTCTGAGTGTGTGTGTGTGTGTGTAACCTCTCACCCCGCCACAGAAGAACAGGAGCCTTTGACTTTGCTCCGCTCCACCTCCACATCACCGCAGGGACGGATGGAGGGGGACAGAGACAGACACTGGAGGAGAAAGGAATGGACGAGAGCGAGAGAGAGATAGGGAGAGAGATAGAGAGATAGAGAGAGAGAGAGAGAGAGAGAGAGAGAGAGAGAGAGAGAGAGAGAGAGAGAGAGAGAGAGAGAGAGAGAGAAAGAGAAAGAGGGAGAGAGAGAGAGAGAGAGAGAGAGAGAGAGAGGGAGAGGGGGAGAGAGAGTCCTGTTCCGTCCTCCCAGTGTTCAGACTACCTGTTCAGGTTGTTACTGGTGTACAGTAGTCTGCACATTGGTTAGACTGTGCAGGGAAGTGCTTCGGGGTCTTGAGACAACACACATGCGCGCTCTCACGCACCTCAGAGCGCACCGACGGTATGCATGCATGATGTTGAAGTGTGTCTAGCTGGGCTGGTTTGTGTTGGTCTAACTCTCGCTGCTTGCTCTCCCTGCTGCTGCTGTGTCTGCGCCCGAGTTCAGGGCTTCCTCTGGACGTGAGGATGTGTGGTCGCTTTCGTAGCAGTTATTTCATACAGTACAGTTGAATTCCTGTTGAAACCGTGTCAAAGGCCTGGGTTCTGGGTGTGGACTGGTGTAGTGTGTGTGTGTGTGTCTGTGTGTAGCGATCCAGATGTTGAGTGCAGCTATGGTCCGACTGTGAGGTGGCAGTCACTCTGACTGGTTGCTTAGCAAAGTGGCTGATATCGTCATTGGTGGAGAGTTTGTGTGTTGAGGGGGTTAGTGAGCGGCGAGACGGGCGGAGGTAAACACTACGAGAGCTGGACGATAACTAACCGAGGAAGACAATCCTAGCGGCTACCAGATATGTGTGTGTGTGTGTGTGTGTGTGTGTGTGGTGTCAGGGTGGTCATTGGACGACCATACATCAGAGACTGGAGCTCCCCTCCCTCCAGACTGATGGCTGTGAGATAGGGAACAGGCCTAACTCTAAACACACACACACACACACGCTCACACACCTCTATGCTCCGGTCCAGTGGTGTGTAGATAGAGTCTGTTATTACTCAGGCCGCATGTTGCAGCCGTGGGACAGAGCTGAGCAGGAATGCAGGTCTGGTTAGTGTTGGCGTGCGCTGGGTCCCATTTACTGGTGTGGAACCGTTTGAAAGAGATGAAATGACTATCACAGGTCAGGGGGGGCAGGAAGTGGAGGAAGGGGAGCAAAGATTGAGGGGAGGAGGGGGGGGGCTGAAGGGAGGACGGGAGGAGAAGGGAGAGAAGGGGGGAGGGGCGGGGGAGTTTAGGTGGAGCTGAATGGGGTGTAGATGGGAGGAGGTGGGGTGTAGATGGAAGGGGGGTGAGGAGGGGGGGGAGTAGAGAGGGTAGGGAGGTGAATGGGGGAGCTAAAGGGGGTGGGCGGTAGAATTGAGGAATTGACGTTGGAGAAGAGTAGATTTGAGGGGGGAGGAGAGGGGGAAGAGAGGGGGAGAGGGGGGGGGCTGAAGTGTAGAAACAGCCATGTGGGATTTCTCTGGGCAGATCTTGGAAGCTGGTGTTTGGACAAAGCCTCAGATTTTCCAGCCAGGAATGTGCACAGTCCCAAGGAGACTGCCAACCACAGAGAGAGAGGGGGGTGGGGAGGAGGTCGAGGGAGGGGGGACGAGGGGAGACGGCGGTGGAGAGGAGGGGAGAAGGAGCCGGTGGGGCTTGTGGACGCGGTTACGGGTGGCCCGTGTGTGTGTGTGGCGGTGTGAGAGCATGCTGATCTAACACTGTGATTGCAGGCATGGCCTGGCACCATGGCCCTGGTGCAGAGTCCCAGAGGGCTTCAGACACACAGAGAGAGAGAGGGGGGGGAGAGAGAGGGGGGGGGAAGAGAGGGGGGGAGAGAGAGAGAGAGAGAGAGAGAGAGGGGGGGAGAGGGGGGGGGGAAGAGGGGGGGGGGAGTGAGGGAGGGGGGGGGGGAGAGAGAGAGAGGGGGGGGGGAGAGAGGGGGGAGAGAGAGAGGGGGGGGGAAGAGGGGGGGAGTGAGGGAGGGAGAGAAGAGAGGGAGAGGAGGAAAGACAGAGGGAAGGAAGGCGAGAGTGAGAGTGAGAGAGACAGACAGAGTGAGTGAGGGAGGGAGAGAGAGGGAGAGGAGGAGAGACAGAGGGAGGGAGAGAGCGGGAGAGAGGCAGACAGAGAGAGCTGGAGAGAGACAGACAGAGAGAGCTGGAGAGAGGCAGACAGAGAGAGCTGGAGAGAGGCAGACAGAGAGAGCTGGAGAGAGGCAGACAGAGAGAGCTGGAGAGAGGCAGACAGAGAGAGCTGGAGAGAGGCAGACAGAGAGAGCTGGAGAGAGACAGACAGAGAGAGCTGGAGAGAGACAGACAGAGAGAGCTGGAGAGAGACAGACAGAGAGAGCTGGAGAGAGGCAGACAGAGAGAGCTGGAGAGAGGCAGACAGAGAGAGCTGGAGAGAGGCAGACAGAGAGAGCTGGAGAGAGGCAGACAGAGAGAGCTGGAGAGAGGCAGACAGAGAGAGCTGGAGAGAGGCAGACAGAGAGAGCTGGAGAGAGGCAGACAGAGAGAGCTGGAGAGAGGCAGACAGAGAGAGCTGGAGAGAGGCAGACAGAGAGAGCTGGAGAGAGGCAGACAGAGAGAGCTGGAGAGAGGCAGACAGAGAGAGTGGGGGAGGAGGTGGGAGTGGTGCTGACCGTGCCAGATATAACAGTGTGCTCCTGTGTCTGTGTGTCTAGTCTTCTGGTTCTGCAGAGTCCCAGTGGAACCACACTCCCTGCTCAGTGGAACCAAACTCCTTGCTCCTCAGACCAGATCCCAGATCTGTCCATGTCTAGGAGTGTGTGTACGTGTGTGTGTACGTGTGTGTGTGTGTCTCTCTAAGAACACTGTGTCCAAATGCTCCGGTGTGTGTGTATAATTGACCATATGCCTGTCTGAATCAGGGTCTATTTCTCAGTATTTGTATGCCAGTTTGTTTATATCTACATCTCAGCATGAGTACTGTGTGTCTGTGTGTGTGTGTGTGTGTGTGTGTGTGTGTGTGTTTGTATGTGTTTTACTGTATATGTATGTGTTTCAGTGTGTGTATTTTTTTTTACTGTGTGTGTGTTCTACTGCGAGTGTGTTTCTGTGTGTGTTAGTTTGGCTTGGTTCGGCTCCAGCTGTGTCAGAGTGAACCGCTCCAAATGCCTCCAAGTCCCAGAGGAGGAAGAGGGGGAGGGGGGGGGAACCAGGAGAGGGAGGTAGGGAGGAATGAGAGGGGGTGTAGGGAGGAATGAGAGGGGGAGGGGGGCGGTGGGGTCTGGGGGTTCAGTGGAAGCACCAGGTGCGGGGGCAGGGGAACAAGGGAAGGTGGCTCTACTTCTCTGTACGTACAAGTT